>NC_083736.1:3499300-3802365 GCF_028564815.1 Eubalaena glacialis | reverse complement strand
CCAGAGCCAAAAACACTGATAATCTGTCCCCTTGTAGAAAAATATGACAATCCTTTTTCTAAGTTGCAAGATGAAGCTGGGGTTTGCTGTGAGCAAAAACCGTGTAGGTTTTCTCATTTGTTTGCTTCCTGTTCTGAATTCTTCCCAGATGTGTTCACACCGGGTTCTCTGTCGGGCCCTGTGACCTGTTTCTGTAAAGTTTTACTGGAACCCAGATTCCCCCATTCTGTTGCCTGTGGCGAGGTCTGCTTTTATCTTATCAGTTCAGAGGTGATCACCTGGCCCCAGAGCCAAAAACACTGATAATCTGTCCCCTTGTAGAAAAATATGACAATCCTTTTTCTAAGTTGCAAGATGAAGCTGGGGTTTGCTGTGAGCAAAAACCGTGTAGGTTTTCTCATTTGTTTTGCTTCCTGTTCTGAATTCTTCCCAGATGTGTTCACACCGGGTTCTCTGTCGGGCCCTGTGACCTGTTTCTGTAAAGTTTTACTGGAACCCAGATTCCCCCATTCTGTTGCCTGTGGCCGAGGTCTGCTTTTATCTTATCAGTTCAGAGGTGATCACCTGGCCCCCAGAGCCAAAAACACTGATAATCTGTCCCCTTGTAGAAAAATATGACAATCCTTTTTCTAAGTTGCAAGATGAAGCTGGGGTTTGCTGTGAGCAAAAACCGTGTAGGTTTTCTCATTTGTTTTGCTTCCTGTTCTGAATTCTTCCCAGATGTGTTCACACCGGGTTCTCTGTCGGGCCCTGTGACCTGTTTCTGTAAAGTTTTACTGGAACCCAGATTCCCCCATTCTGTTGCCTGTGGCCGAGGTCTGCTTTTATCTTATCAGTTCAGAGGTGATCACCTGGCCCCCAGAGCCAAAAACACTGATAATCTGTCCCCTTGTAGAAAAATATGACAATCCTTTTTCTAAGTTGCAAGATGAAGCTGGGGTTTGCTGTGAGCAAAAACCGTGTAGGTTTTCTCATTTGTTTTGCTTCCTGTTCTGAATTCTTCCCAGATGTGTTCACACCGGGTTCTCTGTCGGGCCCTGTGACCTGTTTCTGTAAAGTTTTACTGGAACCCAGATTCCCCCATTCTGTTGCCTGTGGCCGAGGTCTGCTTTTATCTTATCAGTTCAGAGGTGATCACCTGGCCCCCAGAGCCAAAAACACTGATAATCTGTCCCCTTGTAGAAAAATATGACAATCCTTTTTCTAAGTTGCAAGATGAAGCTGGGGTTTGCTGTGAGCAAAAACCGTGTAGGTTTTCTCATTTGTTTTGCTTCCTGTTCTGAATTCTTCCCAGATGTGTTCACACCGGGTTCTCTGTCGGGCCCTGTGACCTGTTTCTGTAAAGTTTTACTGGAACCCAGATTCCCCCATTCTGTTGCCTGTGGCCGAGGTCTGCTTTTATCTTATCAGTTCAGAGGTGATCACCTGGCCCCCAGAGCCAAAAACACTGATAATCTGTCCCCTTGTAGAAAAATATGACAATCCTTTTTCTAAGTTGCAAGATGAAGCTGGGGTTTGCTGTGAGCAAAAACCGTGTAGGTTTTCTCATTTGTTTTGCTTCCTGTTCTGAATTCTTCCCAGATGTGTTCACACCGGGTTCTCTGTCGGGCCCTGTGACCTGTTTCTGTAAAGTTTTACTGGAACCCAGATTCCCCCATTCTGTTGCCTGTGGCCGAGGTCTGCTTTTATCTTATCAGTTCAGAGGTGATCACCTGGCCCCCAGAGCCAAAAACACTGATAATCTGTCCCCTTGTAGAAAAATATGACAATCCTTTTTCTAAGTTGCAAGATGAAGCTGGGGTTTGCTGTGAGCAAAAACCGTGTAGGTTTTCTCATTTGTTTTGCTTCCTGTTCTGAATTCTTCCCAGATGTGTTCACACCGGGTTCTCTGTCGGGCCCTGTGACCTGTTTCTGTAAAGTTTTACTGGAACCCAGATTCCCCCATTCTGTTGCCTGTGGCCGAGGTCTGCTTTTATCTTATCAGTTCAGAGGTGATCACCTGGCCCCCAGAGCCAAAAACACTGATAATCTGTCCCCTTGTAGAAAAATATGACAATCCTTTTTCTAAGTTGCAAGATGAAGCTGGGGTTTGCTGTGAGCAAAAACCGTGTAGGTTTTCTCATTTGTTTTGCTTCCTGTTCTGAATTCTTCCCAGATGTGTTCACACCGGGTTCTCTGTCGGGCCCTGTGACCTGTTTCTGTAAAGTTTTACTGGAACCCAGATTCCCCCATTCTGTTGCCTGTGGCCGAGGTCTGCTTTTATCTTATCAGTTCAGAGGTGATCACCTGGCCCCCAGAGCCAAAAACACTGATAATCTGTCCCCTTGTAGAAAAATATGACAATCCTTTTTCTAAGTTGCAAGATGAAGCTGGGGTTTGCTGTGAGCAAAAACCGTGTAGGTTTTCTCATTTGTTTTGCTTCCTGTTCTGAATTCTTCCCAGATGTGTTCACACCGGGTTCTCTGTCGGGCCCTGTGACCTGTTTCTGTAAAGTTTTACTGGAACCCAGATTCCCCCATTCTGTTGCCTGTGGCCGAGGTCTGCTTTTATCTTATCAGTTCAGAGGTGATCACCTGGCCCCCAGAGCCAAAAACACTGATAATCTGTCCCCTTGTAGAAAAATATGACAATCCTTTTTCTAAGTTGCAAGATGAAGCTGGGGTTTGCTGTGAGCAAAAACCGTGTAGGTTTTCTCATTTGTTTTGCTTCCTGTTCTGAATTCTTCCCAGATGTGTTCACACCGGGTTCTCTGTCGGGCCCTGTGACCTGTTTCTGTAAAGTTTTACTGGAACCCAGATTCCCCCATTCTGTTGCCTGTGGCCGAGGTCTGCTTTTATCTTATCAGTTCAGAGGTGATCACCTGGCCCCCAGAGCCAAAAACACTGATAATCTGTCCCCTTGTAGAAAAATATGACAATCCTTTTTCTAAGTTGCAAGATGAAGCTGGGGTTTGCTGTGAGCAAAAACCGTGTAGGTTTTCTCATTTGTTTTGCTTCCTGTTCTGAATTCTTCCCAGATGTGTTCACACCGGGTTCTCTGTCGGGCCCTGTGACCTGTTTCTGTAAAGTTTTACTGGAACCCAGATTCCCCCATTCTGTTGCCTGTGGCCGAGGTCTGCTTTTATCTTATCAGTTCAGAGGTGATCACCTGGCCCCCAGAGCCAAAAACACTGATAATCTGTCCCCTTGTAGAAAAATATGACAATCCTTTTTCTAAGTTGCAAGATGAAGCTGGGGTTTGCTGTGAGCAAAAACCGTGTAGGTTTTCTCATTTGTTTTGCTTCCTGTTCTGAATTCTTCCCAGATGTGTTCACACCGGGTTCTCTGTCGGGCCCTGTGACCTGTTTCTGTAAAGTTTTACTGGAACCCAGATTCCCCCATTCTGTTGCCTGTGGCCGAGGTCTGCTTTTATCTTATCAGTTCAGAGGTGATCACCTGGCCCCCAGAGCCAAAAACACTGATAATCTGTCCCCTTGTAGAAAAATATGACAATCCTTTTTCTAAGTTGCAAGATGAAGCTGGGGTTTGCTGTGAGCAAAAACCGTGTAGGTTTTCTCATTTGTTTTGCTTCCTGTTCTGAATTCTTCCCAGATGTGTTCACACCGGGTTCTCTGTCGGGCCCTGTGACCTGTTTCTGTAAAGTTTTACTGGAACCCAGATTCCCCCATTCTGTTGCCTGTGGCCGAGGTCTGCTTTTATCTTATCAGTTCAGAGGTGATCACCTGGCCCCCAGAGCCAAAAACACTGATAATCTGTCCCCTTGTAGAAAAATATGACAATCCTTTTTCTAAGTTGCAAGATGAAGCTGGGGTTTGCTGTGAGCAAAAACCGTGTAGGTTTTCTCATTTGTTTTGCTTCCTGTTCTGAATTCTTCCCAGATGTGTTCACACCGGGTTCTCTGTCGGGCCCTGTGACCTGTTTCTGTAAAGTTTTACTGGAACCCAGATTCCCCCATTCTGTTGCCTGTGGCCGAGGTCTGCTTTTATCTTATCAGTTCAGAGGTGATCACCTGGCCCCCAGAGCCAAAAACACTGATAATCTGTCCCCTTGTAGAAAAATATGACAATCCTTTTTCTAAGTTGCAAGATGAAGCTGGGGTTTGCTGTGAGCAAAAACCGTGTAGGTTTTCTCATTTGTTTTGCTTCCTGTTCTGAATTCTTCCCAGATGTGTTCACACCGGGTTCTCTGTCGGGCCCTGTGACCTGTTTCTGTAAAGTTTTACTGGAACCCAGATTCCCCCATTCTGTTGCCTGCGGCCGAGGTCTGCTTTTATCTTATCAGTTCAGAGGTGATCACCTGGCCCCCAGAGCCAAAAACACTGATAATCTGTCCCCTTGTAGAAAAATATGACAATCCTTTTTCTAAGTTGCAAGATGAAGCTGGGGTTTGCTGTGAGCAAAAACCGTGTAGGTTTTCTCATTTGTTTTGCTTCCTGTTCTGAATTCTTCCCAGATGTGTTCACACCGGGTTCTCTGTCGGGCCCTGTGACCTGTTTCTGTAAAGTTTTACTGGAACCCAGATTCCCCCATTCTGTTGCCTGCGGCCGAGGTCTGCTTTTATCTTATCAGTTCAGAGGTGATCACCTGGCCCCCAGAGCCAAAAACACTGATAATCTGTCCCCTTGTAGAAAAATATGACAATCCTTTTTCTAAGTTGCAAGATGAAGCTGGGGTTTGCTGTGAGCAAAAACCGTGTAGGTTTTCTCATTTGTTTTGCTTCCTGTTCTGAATTCTTCCCAGATGTGTTCACACCGGGTTCTCTGTCGGGCCCTGTGACCTGTTTCTGTAAAGTTTTACTGGAACCCAGATTCCCCCATTCTGTTGCCTGTGGCCGAGGTCTGCTTTTATCTTATCAGTTCAGAGGTGATCACCTGGCCCCCAGAGCCAAACACACTGATAATCTGTCCCCTTGTAGAAAAATATGACAATCCTTTTTCTAAGTTGCAAGATGAAGCTGGGGTTTGCTGTGAGCAAAAACCGTGTAGGTTTTCTCATTTGTTTTGCTTCCTGTTCTGAATTCTTCCCAGATGTGTTCACACCGGGTTCTCTGTCGGGCCCTGTGACCTGTTTCTGTAAAGTTTTACTGGAACCCAGATTCCCCCATTCTGTTGCCTGTGGCCGAGGTCTGCTTTTATCTTATCAGTTCAGAGGTGATCACCTGGCCCCCAGAGCCAAAAACACTGATAATCTGTCCCCTTGTAGAAAAATATGACAATCCTTTTTCTAAGTTGCAAGATGAAGCTGGGGTTTGCTGTGAGCAAAAACCGTGTAGGTTTTCTCATTTGTTTTGCTTCCTGTTCTGAATTCTTCCCAGATGTGTTCACACCGGGTTCTCTGTCGTATTTATAACGTTTAGTGACACTTCTCTCTCTTTCTCTCTGTCTACCTTCCCGGTATAAAGTTGGAAGAGACAAAGGCTTCGTGATGCTAACAAAAGAGCTATATCCTGAATAAAGGGTGTATGTGACAGAAACATTTTTCTTTTAATTAAGGCTTGTAATTTCATGGTAAGACGGTTTATACTCTATGTTAGATATTTCCACGCACACTCTAGAAAAAGCAAGCGAGAGGGCATTTCGCAAAATGTAATGGACAACAAGGACCTGCTGTATGGCACAGGGAACTCTGGTCAAAATTATGTAACAACCTAAATGGGAAAAGAATTTGAAAAAGAAGAGATACATGTATATGGATAACTGAATCACTTTGCTGTACACCTGCAATTAACACAACATTGTTCATCACCTATACTCCAATATAAAATAAAAAGTTAAAAAAATAAAATCAAATGCCATAAACATAAAAAAGTGGATTGGAACTGTGACAAAAAAGACTTTAGGTAAAAATTGCACAGGTTGTTAGATACATGTGAAATAAAGTTGTGTAAATTGATACAGGATATTCAATCATTAGCTCAAAAACTGCCCTTGATTTTTTTGTGTGTGTGTGTGTGGAAGTATAAGTTAATTTTGTAAAGAATTCAAGGGGAAAAGTACATTAATGCCAAATGATCATAATATGACAGAAATCCTGTAACTACCAGATGAAGACAAAGAACTTGTAGGGGAAAAAAATAGATCTTTTATTTTAAAAGGTAAATTAAAGGGGGAACACTTTTGAAATGCAGGAAACTTAGAAAGGAAAATATAATCAGCATTATCCTACCACCACAGAAATAACTAGTGTTAACTGCACAGTTTAACTTTTTGGTGCCTTGTCTCTTTCCCATTTGCTAAATGATTAATATTTTAAGTAGCATGATTGCTCAACATGGACATACAAGAAAGAGAGTATCGAAGAAACTTCAAAGCCAACGGTGAAAGGATGTTTAAAATAAAAGTCAAATATAGTTTAAAAATTAACTTAGTGGCCAGTGTTTGTGTATGCATACCTGTGTCTGTACACATCTGAATACCAGAATAAAAATTCAGTATAATGCGATTTTCATAAGAATTCAAGAATCATTTAAATAGGAAATTAAATAGGACATATCTTTCCTTTGTAAAAACATTTTGAGGACAAATTATAAACAAACAATTTAGTCCCAGAAGTGCCCTTTGGGGAAATTCTATTTGCTTATTGAAACATTGCAAAGTATTGAACATGATTCAGTTTAATCATTCTCTCAAAAGGACAATTTTTAAAAAAACCCAAACTAAAAAATCTATACTTTGGAAATAATCATTATTTGGAAACAGTGCTTTTTTAAAATTTTCATTTTAATGTTTAACAACTGCTGTGAGCTTATTGCCAAATCATGTATTTAGATTTTTATCTTATAACTAAATGGTAATACTTTCTTCTGTAATGATATTTTTTCCCTTGGGGAGAACTATATCCATAATAAAAATTTAATGATAAAAAGGGTTTCCATTATTTGATCATAACAGGGACTCCTATTGCATCCTCCAAGTACAACCATTGATAACAAGTGTGATTTGATTGGGTTCTATATTTTCTCTTTTATCTGCCTTTGAAGAGCTCAAAGGTATCCTCTGAGACTCCACAGCAAAAATGTACTCTTCTTCCATGCAGCCTTTATTTTTGTCCCTGAGAAAACTGACAAATGATGGAAGCTGTCACCATTAGGGTTTCCTCTGTAAAATTAATAAACAAGATATGTGTGTGTTTAAAATATGGCAGACGCGATTCAGTGCATTCAATACGTATTATGCCATTTATTTGTCACATGGTAAGAAAAGTCCAATCATCTTCCCCTTTTAAAATCTGAGGAAATTGAGGCACAGAAAAATTAAATTGTCCAAAGTCAGGAGGGTAGTCAACAGAATGGTTGAGATGGAAACCTATCCATTTCTTTTGCTCTTAGATCACTACATAGTTTAACAACATAAGGTCATGTATTTGACTCTAATTTGAAAAGATACATGTAACCCAATGTTCACAGCAGCACTATTTACAATAGCCAAGACATGGAAGCAAGACATCTGTCCATCGACAGATGAAAGGATAAAGAAAATGTGGTATATATATACAATGAAAGATTACTCAGCCATAAAAAAGAATGAAATAATGCCATTTGCAGCAACATGGATAGACCTAGAGATTATCATATTAAGTGAAGTAAGTCAGACAGAGAAAGACAAACATCATATGATATTAGTTATATGTGGAATCTAAAAAAATAATACAAATGAACTTATTTACAAAACAGAAACAGACTCACAGACATAGAAAATAACCTCATGGTTACCAAAGGGGAAAGGGATGGAGAGGGATAAATTAAGAGTTTGGGATTAGCAGATATAAACTGCTATGTATAAAATAGGTTAAAAAAAAAACAAGGATCTACTGTATAGCACAGGGAACTATGTTCAAATTCTCGTAATAAACCATAATGGAAAAGAATCTGAAAAAGTATATATATATATATATATATATATATATATATATATATATATATGACTGAATCACTTTGCTGTACACCTGAAACTAACACAACATAGTAAATCAACTATACTTCAATTTAAAAAAAAAGAATTAAAAAAAAGATAGTGCATTTAATAGGCATGTATTACCATTGATACAGATGTGATTACCTAAGATATAGATGCAAGAAGTAAAAATTATTCTGTATCTTTTTTTAAGCCAAGAAACTGGCTGCCCCTGGAGGTCATAAGCCTTCAGAAGCCCATGATCTTTCCAGGATGTCACCTTCTTTTTGTAGAAAAGGGTGTATATTCCACCTGGAGTCCTTACCAACTCTGCAAATGTTGACATTTCCTGATGGTGATAATAGGGTTTCAGGCTTTGAGTGATCTGCCCAATCGTCCTTAGGAGCACGAACATTCATGGATAAAACGGCTGAGCCGGATTAAGCCTCTGGAGCAGATCTAATACTCGTAGACCTGCAGTGGGAGGTATTTTTGACCTGATCTCATTTGCAGGCTACTCATCCCTGTGGAGTTGAACTCAGGGCTGTGCACATGGGACCAGATAAGCACGTAGGATGTCCCATGTTATAGACCATCCTCCTTGGCACCTTTGCATGCACTCGTTCCCATCAACACTTACAATGGTCTCTTCCTCCCATCAGGGGAAAAAAGCATGATCCCAAAGGACTACATTTTGAAACAAAATCCTGGTTCAAAATTTAAATAGCACTTTGACACATGACAGATAGGCTTACTTTGTGTAGGATTAATTTTCTCCTAGAAAATAGAGAAGGGTGCTGTTTGCCATATTCAGAAGTGAATCATTGGTAATTTTACTGTCAGTGAAACAGAAGAAGCTGGACTTGGAGGTGGGTCTAGAGCATCCATCAGAAGGTATGCCAAGCCGTTGGTGAAAGTTTGCTGTTCATGTGACGTTTCCATTTCACACTTAAGGGAATCAGTTTGTGAGGTAGACAGTAAGGGTAGTGTGCATCTGGCTTATGGAACAACAAATTAGTTACCGTGATAAAACAAATTACACCAAATATATCTAGATGGGCGGATCAAATGCGTGCAAAGGAAAATAGTCAATAAGCAGGAAAATGTAGCTCTACCCTTAAATCCTATTTCAGTGATGTATGTTGATTAGCAGAATTACGCAACTTCAGTAGAACTGGTTATGTAATAAACATTCAAGGAAGTGACTTGGCTGTGACATGCTTTCATGGTTTGTACTTAGAGAAAGGATGCTATCACACTGCAGAAAGGAAGGAAAAAAATCACTTACGTAAAAGATTAAAGGAAGGAAGATGTAATAGATTTCTGTGCCTTCCTTCTAGAAATACCATCAAAAAAATAAAAGGTCTGTGGAGAGGAATGTGAGAATAACGGATTTATGGAAAGGTCAGTGGAACACCCAGGAAACTGTGCATAGTATCAGAAAATGAACCCCAATACACATTCCATCCTCCTTCACAGGAATCCAGCGTACACACATGGACCCCTGTTCCTGACTTATGCCATCATAATTTTACCTCTGACCTATGGGCATATGCATTTTCTTCTTGGTTTTCTTTTCTTTTTTTTTTTTTTTTTTTTGTAACAGCTTTATTGAGTTGTCATTGATATACCCAAAACTGCACATATTTAATACGTATATACAATTTGATAGGCTTGAACATATATAGGGACCCATGAAGTCATTAGCACAATCAAGGCAGTAAACATCCATCACCTCCAAAAGTTTCCTCCTGCCCATTTTTATGATAAGATCATTTAACTTGATTTCGACTCTCTGAACAAATTTTTCAGCGCGTAATACAACATTGTTCACTGCAGTGACTGCTCTCCTGCAGATCTCTGGAACTGGGGAGCTCTGTTTTCTAAAACAGTCCCCTCTACAAAATAAGTACCACCATCCGTTTTCCCAAACTCGTCTACAATGATGCAGAAGTTCCGTAATTATTTTTCACCTTGAAGGTCAACCTGTTGGGTTGATCCATGTCTCCCCAAGTGCATGGTCACCCACAACCTTATTTGGAAAGAGGGTCTTTGCACATGGCATCAAGTTAAGATGAGGTTATATTGCCTCAGGGTGGACCCTACTCCAGTGACTGATGTCCTTAGGAGGAGTGGGAATTTGGATGGGGACCTGCAGAGGGAAGACAGCCATGTAAATGTGAAGGCAGAGATTGGGGTGATGCAGCTACAATTCCAAGGATGACCAGGGACCCTCAGATGCTGGAGGAGCAAGGAAAGATCTCCCCTTACAGCTTCTGGAGGGGGTGCTCTCCTGTCCGCACCTTGATTGCAGACTTCGGGTCTTCAGGACTGTGAGGGAATATGTCGTATTTCTTCTCTCTTTCTCTCTCTCTTTTTTATTTTTTGTCCACCCAGTGTGTGGCACGTTGCTAAAGCAGCCCTAGGAAACTAAAACAGTTATTTCTTTTTTCCAAACAAACAACTTTTTTAAAATTTATTTTTTATTGAAGTATAGTTGAATTACAATGTTGTGTTCATTACTGCTATACAGCAAAGTGATTCAGTTATATATACATAGATCCTTTTTCATAGTCTTTTCCATTATGGTTTATTACAGGATATTGAATATAGTTCCCCCAAACAACTTTTTATTGAAGTATAATTGATTTATAATGTTGTGTTAGTTTCAGGTATACAGCAGTGATTCAGTTATATATATTCTTTTTCAGATTCTTTTCCATTATAGGTTATTACAAGATATTGAATATAGTTCCCTGTGCCATACAGTAGGACCTCGTTGTTTATCTATTTTATATGTAGTGGTGTGCATATGTTAATCCCAAACTCCTAATTTATCCCCCCTCACTTTCCCCTTTCGTAACCACAAGTCACTTTCCCATTTGGTAACCATAAGTTCATTTGTATCATATTTTAGAGTCCACATATAAGTGATATCATATGGTATTTGTCTTTCTCTGTCTGGCTTACTTCACTTAGTGTGATAATCTCCAGGTCCATCCATGTTGCTGCAAATGTTGGATCTATACAATAACAAGTAATTTTGCATCAGATTAAGAATAAGTTCTTCCCTGTATACAAATTGATATAGAATTTCAATGTCTTTTCCTGTTTTTATCTTTCCTTAAAAATATATTAAGGCAAATCAGTGATACACTTCTCATCATTTACCTTCCCTGTGGAGATTTTAAGAGGATTAACAGTCACATTTTGTAAATATCTCTATGAAAAATATAGTGTATAATTAGCCAAAGATCTGCAAATATCATTGCAAAATTGTCACTGAACATCTAAAGTCCTTAGAACATAAAATGGCTTTGAAACCAATTTAACTGGGAAAGCAGCGATTCTCAGATTTGGGGGATACTTAGGAATTACTTGTAAAATGCATTAAAATTATAGATCCCGGCCCTGCCCGAGAGTCTGATTCTGTAGCTCTGGAGTGAGACTAAGACACTTACGCATGAGTGAGACAGGTTGTTGAAAGAGGATGCTGATCTGGTACCATCTCATATTTATATTCCAGTTCTGGCCTTTTCAGTTCCACCTCAATGGAAAGTTCACCCAACTCTCTGGGCCTCAGGTTCCTTATCTACAAAATGGGAAGACACTATGACAACACCTTGTATGAATATTAGGATGAAATGAAATTAAAGAATATATATGTATACATCTATATGCAATATAAAGTTATACTGTATATTGCTCTATATAATATGAATGTAATTTTAACATAATATATTAATAAGCTATTATATGATATAAATATGCATGCATAGATCGAATATTTTACATATGTAAATAAATACATGTGTATTATATATATTATGGCATTATAAATATGTATATGTATGTATAAAGTATTCACACAATATATATACTTTTCAGTCCAGTGTGTGGGTCCATTGAGTTCTGCATAAACAGCAGAACTTTTCAATTTTAATTTCAAAGCCATTGTTTTGCAAATGAGCATATTAGAATTTTAGAGCTGAGGATAAATTTTCTGTAGTTGTTGACGTGGCCAGGGTCATGCACTGACCTCACACCAATTCCATAACAAAAATATGATTTCCTCTTCCCAATCCCCTCCTTTAAAAAATCACCAAAAAGATACATTATTTTATAAATGTGCTTTATTGTACAGTCTTCATATTTTTAGAATCGCATTATTTTTATACAGTTTACCCTTTTAAGGAAAAGAAAAAGATGTTGCTTACTGAACATAATGGTCATATTTGGTCATATCGTTTAAAACCATGATTTATTATTAGGCTATTTAACTTGAGTGCAATGCTTCCTTCCCACAGACAGTTGTGAAAGGAGCTATGAGATGACATTGTAAATATAAGAATTTATCATGGGGTAATTGAAAAAATACATATTTTGTGGAGCTAGATAATTTCTGAGTAATACTTTCCCCTGCTGTATGTTATTTTGGAGTGCAGAAAAATCAACCTCTGTGCTTTTTCTACCTTGCACATTATTCTCAAGAGACAATCCCCCTGCAATTAGAAACCATCCATTGTCAGCGAGAAGGTTCCTAGATATTTAATATTTGCCGAGTGAGCATCTACAGTGAGCAGAGTAGAGATCCGTCACTCCCAAGGTACACTGACCTTTGGCTCTGGGGAGAGTGGTACTTTTATGGCTGGATAATGATATCTTGTTCAATAGAAAGATCCAAACATGCTTTATCTTCGTCAAAGCTGTAATTACAACCAAGCAGGTGGCCAAGGGGCTGAATTGCCTTGGGGTGCACAGAAGCATTAGGTCATCAAGCTGTGATTCTGCTGCTTGGGTTAAAATAAAGGAATATCATTCTTCATGCTGCCTGCTGCAAACACCTGACTGAGGAGAAAGGCACAGATCAACCTCAGTCTCTCCAGCATGAGAGGATGCTTGTCAGTGGATGATGGGCAACAGGGTAGAGGGGAATCTCTCCTTGCATGAGACTTCAGATCTGGAGAGAACCGTGCAATGGTCTTTCCTTTCTCTCACGCTCTGTGTTTCTTTTTCCTTACACAGTAATTGGGTTCCACATCGTCCTACCCACCGATGATGGGGTTTTCAGTCCCTGTAGAGAGACATGACTGCAAGACTAAAGGGACAGTTAGATTTCACTGTTTTCTTGCATGTTCTTGTATCATCTGAGGAGTGATGCATGCCATCCGAGTCATCCTTGACAGCTGCACTGGAGATTAAAACCACCAAAATGAAGGCAATCTGGGGTTTGATCTGCTTGAGTTTCCTAGGGCTGCTGTAAGAAATCGCTACAAATGTAGCACCTTGAATCAACACTAATTTATCATGTTGTCATGGAAGTCAGAAGTCCAAAATAGGATCTCCCTGGGGACTTCCCTGGTGGTCCAGTGGTTAAGACTTCGCCTCCCAATGCAGGGGGTGTGGGTTCGATCCCTGGCCAGGGAGCTAAGATCCCATATGCCTCGCAGCCAAAAAAACCAAAACATAAAACAGAAGCAATAGTGTAACAAGTCCAATAAAGACTTTAAAAATAGTCCACATCCAAAGAAATAAAAATCTTTCAAAAATACAAAGCAAAGCAAAATGGGGTCTCCCTAAGCTAAAATATAGGTGTCCACAGAACTGCATCCCTCCTGGAGGCTTTAGGGGAGAATCCATATTCTTACCTTGTGCGGCTTCTAGAGGTGCCTGTAATTGTAAAGGTGCCTGTACTCCTTGGCTCCCGACCCCGCTTTCAACTTCAGAGCACATCACTCTGCCCTCGGCTTCTGTCTTTGCAGGTCCTTCTGTGACTCTGACCCTTCTGCTTCCCTCTTAGAAAGACCCTTGTGATGACATTGGACCCACCTGGATAATCCAGCATCATCTCAGCATCTCAAGGTCCTTAATCACATCTGCAAAATCCCTTCTGCCCGGTAAGGTAACCCATTCACAGGTTCCACGGATTAGGATGTGCACATTTTTGAGGGTGGTTATTTTCCCCCCACAGGTCCATTCTCAGTTCTTTTTTTGTTTAATTTATTTTATTGAAGTATAATTGATTTACAATGTTGCGTTATTTCTGCTGTACAGCAAAGTGATTCAGTTATACATACATATATCTATTCTTTTTCATATTCTTTCCCATTATGGTTTATCACAGGATATTGAGTATAGTTCCCTGGGCTGTATAGCAGGACCTTGTTGTTTATCCATTCCATATATAGTAGTTTGCATCTGCTAATCCCAAACTCCCAATCCATCCCTCCTCCACTCCCCTCCCCTCCCCCTTGGCAACCACAAGCCTGTTCTCTCTGTCTGTGAGTCTGTTTCTGTTTTGTAGATAAGTTCATTTGTGTCATTTTAGATTTCACATATAAGTGGTATCATATGATATTTGTCTTTCTCTGTGTGGCCTACTTCACTTAGTATGATCATCTCTAGGTCCTTCCCTGCTGCTGCAAATGGCAATATTTCATTCTTTTTTATGGCTGAGTAATATTCCATTGTATATATGTACCACATCTTCTTTATCCATTCATCTGTCGATGGACACTTATGTTGTTTCCATGTCCTCGCTATTGTAAATACTGCTGCTATGAACATAGGGGTGCATGTATCTTTCTGAATTAGAATTTTGTCTGCCATTCCCAGTTCTGAGCTCCAAATACATAAACAGCCAAGGCGGGCACCTGGTGGCTCTCACTTCACACAGCAAATAAGAGCCATAAAGACTGCAAGGCTGAACTAAAACAGCCAGTTAGACTTCTCACGTAACTTTATTTAACTGTGTTGGAATGCTTTAACTATCAGGAATATTGCTCTATATAAGCTGGGGCTGTAAATTTTCATTCGTGTTGGGATTTATTTATCATAGATATTGGGAAGGTGATCTGTATTTGCATTTAACATGGTGTATGGATGAAGTAAGAAAAAAATATATGATTGATGGATGGGATTATTAGAAGCAATATTCAAAGGGCGATTGCTTTCACAAATGATCATTCAGCTCTCCAGGCATGGAAAATGGATGACATCTTACTTATTGCATGCAGTAAATGTCCTGTGATGCAATCTATATTTATAAATACATTCCTAACTGCTTGATGAATTTTAGAAATAACAAAGCCTTATCGCTCAACCTCGAAGGACGATTTTAACACTGTTGCAGGAAGAAGAGGGTTAGAATGAGATTTAAAATCCCATAATTGGAGGGCTATTCAAAACACTCTGACTTCTAATGATTTCATAAATTTAGTAGTACTTTTTTTCCCCGATTCTTTAACCATTTCAGTGCATAAGAGAGAAAAGAGTTTACTGTTCCTTAGTTGTAGAAATCAACTGTGCCTCTTATTGAGCTGCTAGACACATAAATTTATTCAGAAAGGCTCGGGGAGCCTATGGTGTGTCAAGCCCTGTGCTAAGGACAGTGCACGAAACGATGGGAATGTCTAGGACATTGACTTCAAGAGTCTTGCATATAGGAAATACTCAGAAGTAATTGGACAGTTGCTAAGCTTTCCTGAAAGCCATCAGGAGCGTGTCTGGAAACATTTCCTAGAGTGTGTGTCTTTCCTGGAACCAACACTCGGTGTGTCCTGGGAACCAGGGCACAGATGTGGAGGGTTTAAAGGAAAACCTTAGTCCAGCTTCTTGGTAGAAAGGTATAGGTTCTGATACTCACAGTATGGCCAGAGGACCAGCAATGCATAAGTCCCCTAGGCTGCTGTAACAAATTACCACAAACTGGGGATCTTAAAATAACAGAAATGTATTCTCTTGCCATTCTGGAGTCCAGAAGTCTGAAATCCAAATGTTGGCAGTGCCTAGCTCCTCCAAAGTCTCTAAGGAGGACTCCTTACTTGCCTCTTCCATTGTCTAGTGATTTCCAGCATCTTTGGCGTTCCTTGGCTTATAGACACATCACCCTGATCTCCACCTCCATCTTCACCTGGCCTTCTTCCCTCTGTGTTTCTGTGTCCACATCTCCCCTCCTTAGAAGGACACTAGTCATTGGATATAGGGCCCATCGTGACCCAGTATAACCTCCTCTTAACTTGATTACGTGTGCAAAGACGCTATTTCCAAATAAGGTCATGTTCACTAAGGTTAGGACTTCAACACATCTTTTGGGGGGACACCGTTCAACTCACGACACCAAGCATCAGCATCCCTCAGGAGATCATTAGAAATCAGATGCCCCAACTCTGTGCCAGACCTCTTGAGTCAGAATCTGCATTTTTTTCAAGACCCCCATGTGTTTTGTATGTACAATAATAGCATGGGTATAAGGCAAGATACAACATGTCCCACTGTAAGATATGCAAATAATTTAGTACGATCGCAGTTTGAGAGGTGGTGCAACAGAGACTTGGCCGAAATGGCAGGAAAACGAGATTAAGAGGAAGGGAAGGGACAAATCTTGAAAGAGCACCTTGCTGAAGATTTTTGGGGGGTGGGACCCTGAGATACTTGCCATCATGTGGGTACCATGATCCGAGTTGCCTTTTGAGTTTGTGTGGCTGCTGTGGAGAAGAACTGATGGGATAAAAACTGGACAGAAGGATACATTTAAGAAGACCATCCAGGGATGCAGGGTGGAGTAATGAAAACCTGCATCAAAGCAGCAGGGATGGAAATGAGCCATGAGATTCAAAATATAGGGGAACAAAAGGTTGGTTCCACGAGAAACGATGGTTATCTGAATGTAGGAAGACGGAGAAGGAAAAATCAATGATGATCCATAGTGATACTGAGCAGCTTTGTGGACAGCAGGGCCATTCACCAGGGATAAGGCAGTTCATGAGGACCAACTTCGAGGAGGTTGTAGAAATTTCATTTTCAGACATCGACATTTCCAGGTGTCGGCAGCCCCTGAAGGAACAGGAGCTGTATACGTTTGGTACCTTGGAGAGTTGATGTGCTTAGAGACACATTTTGGGGGCCTCATCAGGATATTGGTCCCTTTCGAGTCGTAAAAATGAGTGTCATGATCCCAGGAGAGAATTTAGAAGGAAGGAAAGAGAAAAGAGGGACAAGGACAAACTCCAGAGATAATGACCTTGACTACTCTTGTTTGGAACCATATTTGGAAGAGATAAAACCAATGGGATGAAATGAAGACATCTCCCCTTGGGTGTGTCAACAGAGCAAAGGGAACTCCGTCCCGGAGACAAGATAGCATAGTGGTCAAGCCCATTGAGTCTAGAGTCAGCCTTCCTGAGTTTGTCACTCGCTCTGTGATCTTGGACACATGATTCAATGTCTATGGGCCTCAGTTTCCTCATCTGTAAAAATTAAGGATAATGATCCTACCCACCTCTTTAACACATAGTAAGAGCTATGTGAGCATTAGTCATTTTGATTATCACCATTATTATGCTAGGATTGCAGTTTTAGTATGGGGGAGTCCTTCCTTTTTTAAGCGGGTATGGGTAACGTTTAGATGCCCTTTTTAGGGAAGTACTGTTGTTTCTGAGCTATCAACACTCTGCAGCTTCGGGAACTTCATGGTTGACTCCTCTGCAGAGAGTAACCTCAGAAAGGTATGCTCCTTCCATGTCAGGGGCATAAGAGTCCGACCACCCCAGCCCCCCTCCCCAACTCCTCTCCACAAGGTCTCAGAGACCCCAGGGTTCAGCTGGATTGGCTGGCACTTTGTTAAACCATTTCCCAAGCTCCCTTGTCCTTCTGAGTCCTGCTTCCTCCGCCTTGACCCCCACATACCTTACTCAACCTCCATCTCAGCATCTCCTTGGTAACAGCTCAGCATGTGACAATGACCATGCCATGACACTGTCACAAAGGCACCCATCATCTCACAGGATGATGAATTTGGGGGCAAAGAGCAAACAGTGAATGAGGTGATTCTTATGATTTATGGACACTGCATATGGTAGGCTTCTAGTAGTGGAAAAAATAAATTCCTGTCTTTCCATGTTATCTGGTTTTATCAATGAGTTACTAGTCAGTTCAGGGTCCCAACTCAGAACAGATGACACTCAAATTAGGATAATTTAAAAGAGATATTTACAGGGACTTCCCTGGTGGCACAATGGTTAAGAATCCGCCTGCCAATGTAGGGACACGGGTTTAATCCCTGGTCTGGAAAGATCCCACGTGACGCGGAGCAACAAAGCCCATGCGCCACAACTACTGAGACTGCGCTCTAGAGCCCGCGAGCCACAACTACTGAGCCCACATGCCACAACTGCTGACACCCACGCGCCTAGAGCCCCTGCTCTGCACCAAGAGAAGTCACCACAATGAGAAGGCCGCGCACCGCAACAAAAAGTAGCCCCCGCTCGCCACAACTAGAAAAAGCCCACGTGCAGCAACAAAGACCCAATGCAGCCAAAAATAAATAGATTAATTAATTAATTAATTAATTAAAAAAACAGATATTTACACAGTGTATTCATTTCCTATGGCTGCTATAATAAATGAGCACAATCTTGATGGCTTGAAATAACACAAATTTATTATCTTACAGTCGGAAGTGGTCATTCTGGAGGTCAGAAATCAGAAATGGAATTTTCTGAGCTAAAATCAAGTTTTAGGCAGGGCTGCATTCCATCTGGAGGCTCTGGCAGAGAATCCATTTCCTTTTCTCTTTCAGCTTCTGGAGGGGCCTGCATACCTGGTATGTGGCCTTTCATCCGTCTTCAAAGCCAGGAATTCCCTCACCTCTTTTTCCATCTTTACATCTTCTCTTTGACTCTTATCTTCCTGCCTCTCTCTTATAAGGGCCTTTGTGATTAAAATCCCCCTACTTTAAGATCCAGAATTTTAGTCACATCATCAAAGTTTATATTTGCAATGGAACATAACATATTCACAGGTTCTGGGGTTAGAAAGTGACATCTTTGGGGGTCCATTATGCCAGTTACAATGCACCAGGACTCCATACAAAAGAGTGGCTGTGTTACAGGGGAACTGCAAAGAAGCAGCAAGTAATCATAATACTGGAGATCTTTACTGCTCAGAAGCCCGCTGGGGGAAGGGGAAGGAGGTTACCAGAACCTAAAGGAGATGGTCCCATGGAGAAAGGATCATGATAAGAATGGCCTTTGCTTGAGAGACCCTGCCATCCTAAGAAGCATCATAGGGAGAGAGCCAAGAGAATAAATACCCTCAAGTCATGTTCCCTTCACCCCACTCTCTGATCTCCTTGGCAGAGCTCCCCATTGGCCAAACCCAAGCAAGACCATACAGTCAGGGACCCTATTGATGGAATCCATACAACTCAACCTCTCTGGACAGGCAGCAGGGTGAGGGTGACAAGCATATCTTCCTGTGTGAATAGAAGATTCCCAGCATCCTTCACCCTCCATGCCCCTCAACATGCATGCCCATCCTTTATCTGGGACAATATCCTGACCTCAATATTCCATCAACCTCCAAATCGTTGGGGATGGATACCAATCTGTTCACAGTCTACCCATAACCTTAAATGTCAGCCATCACCCTGTCCTTGACATAAAAGATAAAAGGATGTGTAAATAAGTTCATGTGTATCATTTTTTTAGATTCCACATATAAGTGATATCATATGATGTTTGTCTTTGTCTTACTTCGCATAGTATGATCATCTCTTGGTCCATCCATGTTGCTGCAAATATATACACATAACTAAATCACTTTGCCGTCCACCTGAAACTAACACAACATTGTAAATCAACTATACTCCAATAAAAAGTTGGTTGTTTGGAATAAAAAAGATAAAAGAGAGTATAAAGGGAGAAACAAGTAACACAGGCTACAGTCTGCTTCTCTGATCATGGTAAGAAGACCGAATTGGCGATGATACCTGCTTTTCTCCATCACCATTCTTCATTTTTCTGTCCATCTGCCAACAGCCCAACTTTAACTGGTGGAGGCAAAACCAAATGGGGTTTAGCTTATTATTGTTTTCTTACACTTCTGTTTGTACCCACTAGTCACTGAGGTAGGCAGAAATGTGCTTATTGTTACGACATCCTTACGCCCTGAAGTAGAGAGAACCCCTGATTTTTAAGAACGTTTTCTCTAATCACTTCCAATACATTGTTTGCCTCATAAAAATTTGCAGGTGCGCTCATAGCTTGGCAATGCCAGTGGCAGGTCACTAAGCGGAGATGGAAAAGAACTGCATTGGTTGCCGTTTAAATGAAATATTGATTACACTCTTCTTTTAATGCAGCTCATTGAGTGTGTGTAAATCTAAAAATTTTAAGATGCTCTTGCATTCTACCCCTAAAAGCGATAGAAATGGAATAAATGTAGACAGGTTTGGGGTGGGCTAGTTGGGGAAATGGTATAGGCTACTGTGTTTTAACTGTTGAAATAGAGGTGGACATTTTCTTTTTTAGTGCAGTAAAATTCAGATAACATAAAAGCAAACTATTAACTATTTTAGCGTATACAATTCAGTGGCATTTGGTACATTCATAATGTCTTGCAACTATTACCACTAGCTACTTCCAAAGCATTTTTGTCATCCCCAAGGGACATCCCATTCCCCTTAAGTGGTCTCTCCTCATTATGCCACTGGAGTCTGTGTGTGTGTGTGTGTGTGTGTGTGTGTGTTTAATATTATATTGTCACATAGGAATAGAAGCAAATCATTCCACCTACCTTGGTTTATCTTGACATGCTGGTCCTGAAAACAGTTAACGCCATTCTTTTCTTTAAAGATCTTTTTGAACAGGAGAAAATCTAACAAAGTGTAATAACATGTATACATAGGAGAGACCCAGGAAAACTGACTTACTCTTTAATACTTTTATACTAACTTTTTTTTATTATGGAAACTGTCAAACACGTGCCCAAGAAAAGAGTGAATTCCTGCAGACTTATCATGGATGTCCCATATTAATACTTAGCATGGACGTCCCAATGTAAATATTTGCCAACCTTTGTTATTCATTCCCCTGCTTCTGCTTTATAGGTTTGTCCTTGTTAAAAGTCTATTTTGGGGACTTTCCTGGCAGTGCAGTGGTTGAGACTCTGTGCTTCCACTGCAGGGGGCATGGGTTCGATCCCTGGTCAGGGAACTGGGATCCCACATGTGTTGCGGCACGGCCAAAAAAAAAAGAAAGTCTGTTATACCCAGTTCCAGAGAGCACACTCTTACCTGTCATCCCTTTAACACTCAGCTTTGACAGAAATGAAGGTTATAAATAAACACGATGCTACTATCACATCTGGACTTGTTTCCATAGTGTCCACCTGGAACTCATGGCATGAATGTGACCTTACTTGGGAAAAGGGTCTTTGCAGAAGTGATAAAGTTAAGGATCTCGAGATGAGATGTTCCTGGATTGACAAGTGCGTCCTAAACCCAGTGACAAGTGTCCTTTTAAGAGACAGGAAAAGAGGAGAAAAAAAGACACACAGAATAGAAAGTGAGAAGACAGAGGCAGAGATTGGAGTGATGAAGCCACAAGACAAGGAGACCAAGAATTGCCAGCAACCACTAGAAGCTAGGAGAGAGGCATGGGACCCATCCTCCTTCAGCATCCCTAGAGGGAACCAATCCTGCTGACACCTTAACTTCAGACTTCTGGCCTCCAGACTGTGAGAGGATGTATTTCTGTCCTTTTAAGCCACCCAGAGTGTGCGAATTAATACAGCCTTCTCTAGGAAACTAATCCAGCACTTAACAACTTTCACAATAGTTTCTGAAAGTCATCTAACACTTGTTCATATCCAAATTTCCCTGATCTTCTCCCAAAATGACTTTTTTATACTTGGTTTGTTTGGATTAAGATCCAGTTTAGGTTTGTAGGACCATCTTAATGAGAAACGCCAATCTGGAAAACATCCCATGTTGAGGAGTGGTCACATCCAGCCATGCATATAACAAACCCAAACTCTGTCATTGCATAGGACAAAGTGAATGGAAAATAGCTGCTCAGATTTGTATTAACTATAAAGGTAAACAACCCCAAAGTCACACACCACTTCGTATGTCACCATGCAGACACAAATGCAAAAAACACACACACAAAAATCTAAGAGAAAGTATCAAACAGAGGCACTTAATTTGGGAAATGGAAACAGCTCATCTAGGATGACCCAGTAAATACACATGCATGCTTTTAAAAAATATTTATTTATTTATTTGGCTGTACCGGCTCTTAGTTGCGGCACGCGGGATCTTCGTTGCCGCGTGCGGGATCTTTTAGTTGCGGCATGTGGACTCTTAGTTGCGGCATGTGGGATCTAGTTCCCCGACCAGGGGTTCAACCCAGGCCCCCTATATTGGGAACGCAAAGTCTTAACTGCTGGACCACCAGGGAAGTCCCACATGCATGTTGTTTTTTTTTTTTTTTCTCTCTTTTTCCCAAAAGATAAATGGGGTATTTTGTGTCCTGGGTAGAATGTGGCACTGAATATGAATTGATGGAGTTCTTATGCCCCACCATCCGAGATCTGTGAATCATCATCTGTTCGGTTTGGAGATACCCCGGGATTCATACGTACGATAGAGTGTGAGATATACTGCCTTACTGTGACTGGATGCCCCATGAGGGCTTACTGAACTCAGCTGAATTTATGTTAGCTTTGACATTAGGGCAATCTGTCTTGCGTCTTTTGTCCTGGATGGATGTAGCTCATGAGGCTGAAGCAATTAGAGCCAAGGTTTATTTCCGTCTGCTTTGTCCAAGAACCTGTATCTGACCTTCCTAGATAAACACCTTGATTCCGGATCTATCAGGTAGAGATTTTTCACTGTTTTTCTCTGCATTACCTTTTCCACACTTCCCTGATGCTAATGGATGCCCTGAAGGAGAGGTAATTTAATAACTGGATCTAAGCTATCCCAGAGAAGTGATGAATTTCTTGTATGTTACTAAATTACTCCTTCCTCCTAGGCAGACTTGGTTACATAAAGATACTAATTTAGACCTGTGATGAGGAAACCTGATGCCTCAGAGTGATGGACCATGGGAGACAAATTACTCAATATTTTCACATCTCACATTTTAATTTTGTACTCTCTGCTATACTTCGGATGCGACTACAAATAGCTTCTTTGAAGGTCGCCGTGTGCTTTTTAGCGTGTTAAACGTAGAAGTGTGGTGAGAACTAGGTGTTTTTAAATCCTTTGCAGAAAGAAAAAAGATCTTAAAAAATATCAGCCAAAATGTTCCTTCCTGTACTCAAAATATCTTTCAGTTAAGTTTGAATGTTTGATATCCACGTGTGTACCTATTACGAATGTGGTTATGAAAATCCTGCATTTATTAAAATGAGATGTTTTAATCGTGCAGCTTTAGAAAAGATCATCTTAAAGTCCTGTCATTGAGTTTTAATTTTATCGTACAATCAGGGCTTCAGTACTAACAAATCCATATAATGTGTTGATAAGTATTAAGATTAACCATGAAAATGAACTCTGATATAGTGTGTTGATAATGAACTCTTTTAAGGGGCATGCGCAAACAATGAATGTTGGAACTGTTCTAGATATCTGTCTTCTTTGGGACAAGAGGAAACAAAGATACCCGTGAATATTATAACTAAGAGACTCTTGTGTATTTACAGAATATAGGATCGCCGTTTTGACCCAAGCAAAGCAGTGAATCTGAACTCTAGGAAATAACCTCCAGAGTTTACGTAATTTCTGAGCAGAAATCAACAAAAAATTGAAAGTTGCACATATGACACATATCATAGTTTAGAAATCAAAACCAATTCTTCCTGCTTAAACCAGCGAGACATCTGAGGTTCAGTACCTTTAACCAACTATGCAACTTCGTTTCCCAATTTGTCCCCAAACCACAGCAGATTTTTCTAGAGTTGCAGCTCCAAAGCAGTGTGCTCCATACTTGTAGAGCAAGGGGTGGCTGAGAGGTGGGCATTCAGGGATAACTGAGCGCTGTACCTATTCCTTTGTATTTGGCCGTTGCATAATAGGGCACGGCTTCTTGCCCGGGATACCCAAGTTTTCCTAGTAAATGATGCCAGCACCGCGTTTAGAATGGGTAGCTTTTTGTTCGACCAAACAATGAGTATTGACCTTAGGCTCATGAAAATGTGATTAGGATCTGTCCACTCTCTCCCCTTTTCTTTCTACTCTTAGTTACCCAGGAATCCAAAGTCATTACTACAGTTTTCTTTAGTAGAATAATTGACACCCAATCTGAGAGGTACCATCAACAGCTCCACTTTGCAATGAAGGGGGATTACAATACTTTGAGGGTATTTGGCTAAATCCTTTGGCTACACTATGGGGTGCCTTTCCCACCTGTATCCCCAAAGATTTTTGCAATCATGGCCTCTGTGAAGTGCATACAGCAGAATGATACCTTCATACACTTTGGGGAGTGAATGAGACCTTCATGTATCTGTGAAACACAGTTTTCACTGTTACCAACTTTTCCTAACGTCAATCAAAGGAGAAGAGCAATATATACTCTGTATTGCTTTTTTCATTCCTTCGCCTTATTCTATTTGGATATTTCTGAGGCGTCTCGCATGCTTGCCATAAGATGGCGTACTTTAATTCAATAGATAGCGATCATTACGTTTTTTGCAAAAGTTCAAACCCTACGCATTACACATTTTGAAAGCAGAAATCACATACAAGACACAGTGTTTAATTCATAAAGGTTTGTTGCATTTCAGAGAACGTAACATTACGTTCTAAAATACCGATGCACACATTATGTTCATTATGGATCTTAAAATGCTAATAATTCAGCATTCTGGATATGAAAGCATAGCAACTTGAAAATAGCTCTTTTTTTGTCCTCATTACACAAATGTGTAATTATATGAACCTGGAATTAGCAAGGAACTCATTGTGTTATGCTTTTTAGGTAGGAGCTTATTAATCACTGAAGCTGAGTTTCCAGAGCTTTTATTTCTGGGGTGTAGAGAGGGCAGGTAGGATCCCGACATCATAGTATCGCTTTGAGGATTAAATGGGGGAAATGAGCACAGAGTCAGATGGGCTGGGACTTGGGAGCCTTTGCTGCAGCGCTCGCACCTGGACAAACATCTCCGCAAGCAATAGATACAAAGAAACTAAGAGGGACTAAAAATAACTGCTTGCATGCACAGCTGGGGCGAATTAGGAATAATAAGATACAGGAAGGCTGCAAACCAACTGCCTCTTCTCAGGGGCCAGGAGCAAAAGCAGGGTCCTGTGCGTGATCCCTGCACACAGCACCACCCAGGGGGTGGGCAGCCCACCTGAGCCACCGCTCTGGCCCGACCCACCAATCCGTCCCCTACCCTCACCCCGTTTAAGGAACCAGCCCGCCGACCTCGGGGAGCGAGCAAGGGTTCCTGTTACTTGTTTTCACTCCCTCCTGCTGTAGCACGAGTCCCAGTAAAGCCTCGCCTGAAATGCTTATGTGACCTCATCAATGTTTATTGATTTAAGAGACTGAGGACCCAGGTCAGTATCATACTTTGTGGCACTCCAGATGGGATGCCCCTGGGGTCTTTTGCCCAGGAGAGGATCCAGGCCCCTTCGGGACCACCCAATGCAGCTTCCCCCGGTCCGTGGGTGACAAGCGACCACCAGAACCTCTTGTTTCAGCATCACCATTTGGTAAGTCTGCCTTCGTCACCCTCAGGGCCTCAGGACCCTCATTCAGGCAACGCTCTCCTTCTCGCCTTTGTCCTTTTTCCTCTCCTGATATCTCTCTCTACTTCTCCTCTTTCTCTGTCCTCTCCTTCGGAGAGGGCTGATTACAGAATAACTCCTCGGAGCTTGTGAGACCACGCTCCCCTGAAAGAAGCATTCCGTAAATGTCTGCTAGCACGGGTTATTTTATACTGTGTTCATTTTACGTTTTCGTTTGCTCCTGGAAGAAAATATATCCAATTATTATTCTGATCCTTATACTAAGACTACTTAATTGTCTTTTCCATGTTGCATATCAACATTTGTGCAACATTTGAGGAAGCCTGCCCTATATAGAGACCTACTGATGAAAAAATCTGGGGAAGTTTTTTTGGAAAGAACTTTATAATGGCTATAAAAAGGATTCGTTTTAAATAGTTAAATTATCACAGTTCCTATGTGTACTAAAAGTCATTGACACATACACTTAACACGGATGAATTTCAACCTTTGTAAATGGTAACAATAAAGATGTTTCAAGAACACCATAGATTTTATTGACCAGCCAATTTGAAATAGAGCTTTAGAAGATAATATCTAAGGGAGAGACTCGAAATTAAGTTTCTGATTAAAAAAATCCTATTTACAACTAACTATTTAGGAATCGCTAAAATTCTGTAATTCTCTTGCAGCTAAGGAAGCAGATGGTTCTTTGCCCTATCAATCATGACTTTCTCCTAATTGTCTTAAGATCTACTGAGCCTCTTCTTGGTGTCCCTTGCTATCCGTGTCTCGTGGTGGGATACCCTGGGATGTGGTTGCCACAGAATTGCACCTTAGGATAAACTTCAGAAAATTATTTCTTTCGGCATATGTAATTGTTGAGTTTAAGTACTATGTCTTCATTAGCAATATTCTTTCAGAGCTTTGCAATTCTCCAACATGGTGTATGAAATCTCAAACCTTTCTTACTAACGATCTTAGGAATGAAACCATGTCTTCAAAGGAAAAAAACGCCTATCTATCTAGAATTAAATATTTAGTGAAAATAGCCTTCAGAAGGAAATCATAAAGAAAAACGACAGAGAGGATCAAAAACCAATACAGAGAATTAATGAACCCAAGAGTTGTTTCTTTGAGAAGTTCCACAAAATTGACAGATATTTACCTAAAGAGACCAAGAAAAAACAGGAGTCAAATTACTAAAATCAGACATGAAAACTTATCTAAATGAGATGGATTATAAGAGAATGCTATGAACAATTATATGCCAAATGTTATGTAACACAGATGAAACGGGCAAATTCCTAGAAAACACAGACTACCAAAACTGATGAAAGAAGAAGTACAAAATAGGAATAGATCTGTAAATTATACTTCAAAACTAAAGGAAAAATGAAAATATTTTTAGATGAATAAAAGCTGAGAAAATTCAGAGCTCAGCAGACAATGCAGCTTCATTAGGATTTCTTGTAGTTTATCTTGAAGAGAAGTAAAACCAGATAGAAACATATCTACACAAGGAATGAAGACAGTTAGAAATGGTAATTATACAGGTAAATATAGAATAATTTTATCTCTTTTAATTCATTAAATCATAATTTATCATGTAAAGCAAAACAGTATAAAATATTCTGTTATATGATACATGCACAAGGAAAATGTGAGACAAAAATAGTACAAATAAAAAGAGGGGAATATGGATGTTTAAAATTTGAGGTTCTTACATTATATATAAAGTGGTACAAATTATTTGAAATTTGCCGGTAATAAGTTAAAATATTGTAAACCATTAAATAACAACTAAAACAATAAACAAAGAGGCACAAAAAGCCAATAATGGAGCTAAAATGAAATGTCCTCTTCCAGGACTATTTCAAGAGAAATGTAAAGTGAGCCAAAACTCTGAGCTACATGTGTAATTTTAAATATTCTACCTGCAGCCATCATTCAAAAAGTAAACTGAAATGGGTGAAATCAGTTTTAAGAATATATGTTATATAATGTGATATGGCCAAAATATTGTTTCAGGATGTAGTGAATGAAAATATGAATGAGATGTAACATCTTTTGTTGTTGTTGTTGTCATTGACCATCCAGAATTATCCATGGGTCAAATAAGGAATCACAGGGGAAGTTGTAAATATTTTGGATTGAATGATATGGAAACCATAACTATCCTATCTTTTGTCTTGTAGAATCTGAGGTGATGGAAATGCCCTTTCTCTTGATAGTAATAAATGTCCTTCATCTTGTGGATCACACAGGTTGAAACTCAAATTATTTCCTTTTATTTGTGTAAAAAGTGGATGTGTAAGAAGCTAACATAACGAAACACCAAAATGATCAAACAACAACACCAACAAAAATACAACATTTGTGAAAACAAGGCAGGTAAATAAAATTCTCTATATTGGAATTTTATTTATATGAATAAATGAATTATATATAAATGATTAATATAAATTAACATATTTATAGTAATAAGCTTCTAGGGCTTCAGGCAGGACAAATTTATAGGCAGCAAAAGGCAACAAATTTGGAAAAAAAATTATCAGAATGACTCAGAAAAACATGTTGAGTACCATCTTCAATTGGTTATCAATACAGTATATTCTGTGCCTACTTGGACACTTTAAGGAACAACTTTCTTCCTTTCTTCCTTTCTTCCTTTCTTCCTTTCTTCCTTCCTCCCTCCCTCCCTCCCTCCTTCCCTCCCTCCCTCTCTCTCTTTCTTTCTTTCTTTTTCCCTTCCTTCCTTCCTTCCTTTCTTTCTTTCTTTCTTTCTTTCTTCCTTTTTCTCTCCCTCCCTCCCTCCCTTCCTTCCTTCCTTTCTTTCTTTCTTTTCTTTTCTTTCTTTCCTATTGAGGTATAGTTGATTTAGAATGTTTTAGTTTCAGGTGTACAGCAAAGTGATTCAGATACACATACATGCACACACACACACACACACGTATATAAATTCAGATCCTTTTCCATTATAGATTGTTACAATATATTGAATATAGTTCCCTATGCTATACAGTAGGTCCTTGTTGTTTATCTATTTTATATATAGTAGTGTGTCTATGTTAATCCCAAACTCCTAATTTATCCCCCATCACTTTCCCCTTTGGTAACCATAAGTTTGTTTTCTAAGTCTGTGAGTCTGTTTCTGTTTTGTAAATAACTTCATTTGTGTCATATTTTAGATTCCACATGTAAATGATATCATATGGTATTTGTCTTTGACTTCACTTAGTATGGTAATCTAGGTCCATCCATGTTGCTGCAAATGGCATTATTTTATTCTTTTTTATGGCTGAATAATATTCCATTGTATATATGTACCACATCTTTATCCATTCCTCTGCTGATGGACATTTAGCTTGCTTCCATGTCCTGGCTATTGTAAATAGTGCTGTGATGAACATTGGGGTGCATGTGTCTTTTTTTTTTTTTAACATCTTTATTGGAGTATAATTGCTTTACAATGGTGTGTTAGTTTCTGCTTTATAACAAAGTGAATCAGTTATACATATACATATGTTCCCATATCTCTTCCCTCTTGCGTCTCCCTCCCTCCCACCCTCCCTATCCCACCCCTCTAGGTGGTCACAGAGCACCGAGCTTATCTCCCTGTGCTATGTGGCTGCTTCCCACTAGCTATCTATTTTACGTTTGGTAGTGTATATATGTCCATGCCACTCTCTCACCCTGTCACATCTTACCCCTCCCCCTCCCCATATCCTCAAGTCCATTCTCTAGTAGGTCTGTGTCTTTATTCCCGTCTTGCCACTAGGTTCTTCATGACCTTTTTTTTTTTTTTCCTTAGATTCCATATATATGTGTTAGCATACTGTATTTGTTTTTCTCTTTCTGACTTACTTCACTCTGTATGATAGACTCTCACTCCATCCATCTCACTACAAATACCTCCATTTTGTTTCTTTTTATGGCTGAGTAATATTCCATTGTATATATGTGCCACATCTTCTTTATCCATTCATCCGATGATGGACACTTACGTTGCTTCCATGTCCTGGCTATTGTAAATAGTGCTGCAATGAACATTGGGGTACCTGTGTCTTTTTGAATTATGGTTTTCTCAGGGTATATGCCCAGTAGTGGGATTGCTGGTCATATGGTAGTTCTATTTTTAGTCAAAATCAGAAGAATTTTATGGAACTATTATTTCAGTAACGTATTTTCACGGGGGTCCAGTAGATCTCAGAAAATAACATTCAAAATGTCCTATGACCCCACGATCCTGTTAAATAAGTCAGATAATGTAAGTATATTCAGCGTGTCCAAATATATCAAGGGGTAGCCGGGATATAAGAGGGAACGTCTCCTGAATAATAAGGTATCTGGGTAAGGGCACAGCGGTTCAAAATGAGCTCCGTTCTATTTTCCATCATGCATTTTACAATTTTTTCTTTAAAAAAAAACCATCTCAGCATCATCAGCTGTCTCTACTGCTTTTTGTTAATCCTATCATATCCATTTCTGTGAAAGCAAAATGTGTTAGACCAAAAAAAATAAAATGCAAAGGAGAAAGAACATATTTTATTTTTGTTCTTTATTCCTCTCCAAATGAGGTCAATTTGAGACACCTTCAGTGTGTGAAATATGTATGTCCCAAGCAATTCACCCCGTTAATAATGTATCTGTGGTTTTTCCCCTGTATTTCTTCTAAAATGTAGGCAAAAATCAACAAGTATGTGAACTGACAAGGCTTTGCCTGTTTTTACTTTTAAATCGGAAATCTTCATGTTAAATGCATAGCTATGAAGAAAGGCAGTTGCCGAGAGACATCTCTCTTCCTATTTTGTTTTTAATTATTTCAGCAAAACTATGAAAACGGAGTCACTGAATTGAGTTTTTGGAAACTATACAAGAGTTTTTCCGGTTCTACGCCTCATCCTTTCTCAGTAAAAGGTTGAGTTTATCTTGCCTTCCTGAGCTATTTATGCCATTTGCAGAGATCTAAACAGATGTGTTTCATTCATATTTTGTTCAGAATCATGTCTTAATATGAAGGTTTGATTTTTTTCCCCCTGAAATTATTTAGACTTTAATTTCTTATTTTCTACCTTATGTGGAAAAATCCCTTAATCTTTCTCTAATGGAATTCTTGGACGGAAACATAGATCAATTTGAACCAGGCGCGTTATTTAGTCTTTAGAATTGTTTTATGTACGACTGCACTTTTTGAACTGAGAACACATCATATTTTATAAAATAGGTAAGTATGGGCAGTAATGAAGTGTATCTGTCACTTGCACATTAATGTCTCTGTTCATGTTTCTGTCGTGTATTTCACTCCTACAAAAAGTAAGCTACATTTTTTTCTTTTTTCTTTTTTTTCTGTTGCAAATTCAGTTCTGGTCGTTTTACCCCATAGCAGTAAATTCATAGAGGCTCACAGTCAATGGTCTTAAACCCCGAGTACCATAAATCAAACTTGCATTGGCTTTATAATTTCTGTTTCATTTCTTTGGGTCACAAAAGTTCTATCTTAATTGGGAACTATCTTAAGATGCATTTTTCTAGAATACTGCACAGTTTACTGAGCAGGGGGGAGCACTTCCCTATGGTATTAATTAATCCATTTCTTCCTTGCTGCCTTTTGAGGACGCATGGTGAAAAATCCCAGAGGGAGAGAAGAAAACCAACTCTCCATCACCCACATTTCTGGAGGCTTTGAAGGAAAGCAGGATGCATTTTCCATATTTAAAATAATGTGGTGTCAAAGACTTCCATCATAAATATGGTGCCTGTATTTCCAGCGTAAGTACAGATGATATACTTTACATCCACACAATTGTAGAAATATCCGTGTTTATTATTGCCTTTACAGTTACTTTGATTTTTTAGTTCAGTACGTTTATTATTGCCTTTACCATTACTCCATGCCCCTTATGTAGAGCTGGAGACATAAAAATGTAAATTTGACAAAGTTGGGTTCACTTTGATGAACGTTTCACTCTGTATGCTAAACCAAAATGTGGACATTACAGGAAAACTGAGGTTAGTAAGTGGCAGGTACAATTAACTAACGTCCATCCCATACATAATAAGTATATGAATAAGATAAATATCTTAACATTGTATATATATCAGTATAAACATTATATATAATACGGCTATTTCTATTTTGCTGGGGGTTTTCTTTAAATGAAAAATTAGTGACATTTAGTCAACGCCTTTCATCACTTAATAGCAATTACATATATATGGTGATGATAGTCGTACGTTTAATAAATTAACACAAGAATTTACATTTGTTCTTGAAATAAACCTCAAGTCATCACAGTGAATTTTTCTTTAAACATCAGCTGGATTCTATTTGCTAGTTGTTTAAAACATATCAATTTGTTGTTGTTTGTCTGATATTTCTTGGATTTTGTCAGTGCTTTGCTAGCTTCATAATCAAATGTGGAACTATTTCGCCTTTTCTGTGTCCTAAACCAGGGTAAATATTAGCAAGTAAATCTTATTTTCAAAGATGAAAATTGTGAAGCCATCTGGAAATGCCATCTTTGAGGGGGAGAATGGGTGAGGCAGGGAGTGAAGTTGGGTCTCTCTGGGATTATATAATTAGTCAGTTTCCAGTTTCTCTTTCTTCTGGGGGAGAAAAATGGATGTACAGCAAAGCATCCATTTTACTCAAGTTTTCAAATGCATTTGCATGGACTGGACCAAACAAGTTGATTTTGATTCCTTAATCTCCTTCATAGCTAAGATTTCGTCTCCTCATTTCCTACATTATACATTTGGACTCCCTGCCCTTTTTTACGATGATCATGTTAAACAGTTTATCTGTCATATTTTTTTCTTTACCAAAGAACCCATACTAGGAAGTTTTGTTAACTTTTATCCTCGTGTATCTTTTTTTTTTTTAATAAATTTATTTATTTATTTTTCGCTGCGTTGGGTCTTCGTTGCTGCGTGCCGGTTTTCTCTAGTTGTGGCGAGCGGGGTTACTCTTTGTTGTGGTGCGCGGGCTTCTCATTGCGGTGGCTTCTCTTGTTGGGGAACACGGACTCTAGGCGTGCGGGCTTCAGTAGTTGTTGCACGAGGGCTCAGTAGTTGTGGCTCGCGGGCTCTAGAGCGCAGGCTCAGTAGTTGTGGCGCACGGGCTTAGTTGCTCCGCGGCATGTGGGATCTTCCCGGACCAGGGCTCAAACCTGCGTCCCCTGCATTGGCAGGCGGATTCTTAACCACTGTGCCGCCAGGGAAGTCCCTATCCTCATGTATCTTTTAAAAATTTTAGCCTTTATTAATTCCTCTCTAATTCCTGCAGCATCTATGTACTTTGGGCTGTTGTTGTCTTTTGGATTTTGCTTGGCAAATGCAAGGTGTGGTTAGAAAGCTTCCTTCAAGCATCAGCACTGTTCAGCAGGATGAACTGGTTTCTGGAATAATATAACTCTATTACTCAAAGTAACTCTTTATGGTTCCAACACTCCTGGCTGCAGCATTCAGAAACATTACTATTTAAAATTTCATGCCCACTAGGCATAGACCATATCACAAAGTATACCCAACATGAGTATGAGGAAATAGCATGGATTTCTGTCAGCAGCCACACCAGAGGAATTTAAATATACTTTGGGGATTTAAGCCCAGTATTGTTTTCCAAAAGTGTGAAGGAAGCAGGGATACTTAGTGGAAAACATTAAGTTTTAAAGTTTAAAGCAGAACCCTATTTAATGAAAGGTGCTAAGTGCTAAGTGCTAATACGTTACTTCTTTCTGATTTCTTTCCTCTTTCTCTTACTAGGTTTGAATTACTCAGTATTTGACCTAGACAGGCATTTCCAACCATATGCACAATTATAAGAACACCAGAGTGTTTCAAATATAGCTTTTTTTGTTGAACCTGAAGTAGAAATGGTTCATTCCATTGATCCAAATCATCTATTTGAGTCAAATGTTCTGGTGCTGCTACCCAGCTTTTGTTCTTTTTCTTTTTCTTTTTCTTTTTCTTTTTCTTTTTTTTTTTTTTTGCTGACAAGCTCAATTGTAAATTTGGCCATGTATAGGTTGGGTTTCTAGTATGATAGAGACCTTCAACTGTTTCACAATATCTGTATAAAATACTTTCTACTGAAGAAGTGTGATTACCCATATTAGCATTAATGGAAAATGTCTCCATGCCAGATCGTTTTCAATAAACGTGCACCAGGTGTCTTGGAATAAGACTAGCACTGGGGTTTGAGGCGGTGCCCTTAGGAAATTACGTGCTCCTTGGAATTTTATCACCATCTTACTTTGCTATTTAACAAAAACTTGTAAAATAAACTGATTGAAAGAAAAATCCCTACATCAACTCTTTTCACAGCAAGAATTCTTAAAGTTGGGCTTTATACATTTATTAGCTACTCTAAGGCATCACATTCAAATTTGGGTCAGAAAAGAATTTAGGACAAAAACATTAGATGCCTGTTTTAAATTATCATTTTATTTTATTTTTATTTTTTTCCAGCTTTATTGAGATATAATTGACTTATAACGTTGAGTACATTTAAGGTGTGCAATCTGATGATTTGATACACATGTATATTGTGAAATGATAATAAGTGTGGTGAGAACTTTTAAAATCTGCTCTCTTAGCAACTTTCAAGTATATGATACAGTATTGTTAACTGTATGTTTACTGGATTTATATGTAACCATGCTGTACATTAGACCCCAGAACTTACTCGTCTGGTAACTGAATGTTTGTACCCTTTGACTGACATCTCCCCGTTTTCTCCACCCCCGCAGCCCCTGGTAACCACCGTTCTACTCTCTGGTTCTATAAGTTTGTTGTTGTTGTTTTTTCAGATTCCACATACAAGTGAGATCATACGGGATTTGTCTTTCTCTGTCTGTCTGACTTATTTCACTTAGCATAATGCCCTCAAGGTCAGCCCACGTTGTCACAAAAGGTAAGAATTCCTTCTTTTTAACTTATATATATATATATTACTTATAGTAGCCAAGATATATATTATATGTAAACATATATATTATATATATTACATATACATATACAATATACATATACATATATGTGTATACATATACATATATAATATATATCTTGGCTAATGTAAATATATATATACCCTTTTCCTTTGGCTATATACCCAGAACTGATATTGCTGCATTATATGGTAATTCTATTTTTAGTTTTTTGAGCAAAGTCCATACTGTTTTCCATAATGGTTGTAGCAATTTACATTCTGACCAACAATATACAAGGGTTCCCTTTTCTCCGCATCCCTGCCAGCATTTGTTATTGCTTGTCTTTTTGATCATGGCCGTTCTAACAGGCGTGAGGTGGTACCTCATGTGGTTTTGGTTTGCATTTCCCTGATGTCCATTTAGTGATGTCCATTCCCTGATGTTTGCATGTAGTGATGTCCGTCACCTTTTCATGGGTCTGTTGATAGTTTGGTTTAGTCCCACTTGTTTATTTTTCATTTTGTTGCTTTTGGTTTCATATCCAGAAAAATCATTGCCAAGACCAATGTCAAGGAGTTTTTCCCCTGTGTTTTGTTCTAGGAGTTATATGGTTTCAGGTCTTTCATTTAAGTTTTAACCTATGTGAAGTTAATTTTTTGTGAGTGGTATAAGATAGGGGTCCAGTTGCATTATTTTCATGTGGTTATCCAGTTTCTTCAGCACCATTTATTGAAGAGACTATCTTTTCCCCATTGAGTATTCTTGGCTCTCTTGTCCAATATTAGTTGACCATATATTAGATGTCAGTTTTAAGGTGTGATAATTCTCGGTAGACTATAAGTTCTGGCATGTGTGGGATTCTTTAATAATTTAACTCAGTAGGGAATGAAATGGCTATCAAAGCAACACAAGTTATCCAAAGCAAGAATCAATTCACCCTGGCTTATATGAATTGTTTCTTTTGGAATTTTCAGTGAGTATTAGCTAAAAGAAAGAAAAATGACCACAAGTTTACTTAATATTCAAATTTAGTCTATGAAGTAAACCAATATGTTTTCTTAATGTTCTTAAGGCAATTTTTCATATTAGCAAATAGTGGTTTCTAATACTCTTGCATCTAACCCGCCTGTTATAATTCTCTCATCGCCTCTATTTGGGTGAAGTGCGCAATGCAACAATCATACAGAAAAATAAGAAGGATACGACATGTATGCTGAAATGCTTTGCTGTTTTGTAGGGACATGGATTTTGTAGGGCTGGTGGCTTTGAACACTCCCAGGGGAGCAGGAATTGTCTAGGCATTTCGAGGTGGTGATGGGCCTAATATAAGACTCTGTGTCTCAAACTGACACGTCTTGGTTTCACGTCCTTTTCCTCCCTTCTGATGGAAGTGCTAATAAGTAGAAAAATGGCCAAGAGACTGTCAATGCAAAAAAGGAATAATAGGAAAAGAAGAGCTCTTTGGGACGTGACTGCATTTTTAAACAGTTAGGGAATGAAACCCTGTTATTACTATTGTTGTATCATCTTTGTTTATAAGAAACTATTCCTATATTATGCTTTAAGACAAACCTGAAATCAGCCTGCATAGATCGTGCTGGTTAATCAGAGAGGGGGAGAAAAAAAGAAGAGAATAAATAGGTTCATATAACATTCTTTTTTTAAAATATTCTTTTCCATTATGGTTTATCAGAGGGTATTGAATATAGTTCCCTGTGCTCTACAGTAGGACCTTGTTGTTTATCCATCCTTTGTATAATACTTTGCATCTGCTAATCCCAAACTCCCACCCCATCCCTCCCACACTCCTCCCCCTTGACAACCACAAGTCTGTTCTCTATGTCTGTGAGTCTGTTTTGTAAATAAGTTCATTTGTGTCATATTTTAGTTTCCACGTATAAGTGATATGTTGTATTTGTCTTCCTCTTTCAGACTTACTTCACTTAGTATGATTTACGTGCAGGTGTCCAACTTTCCCAGCACCACTTGCTGAAGAGACTTTTTCCCATTGTGTATTCTTGCCTCCGTTGTTGAAGATTAATTGACTGTAGGTGTGTGGGTTTGTTTCTGGGCTCTATATTCTTCTCTTTTTATCCGTATGTCTGTTTTTGTGCCAATACCATGCTCTTTTGATGCCTGTAGCTTTGTAGTATTGTCTGAAGTCAGGGGGGGTTCTGCCTTCTGCTTTGTTCTTTTTCTTCAGAACTGCTTTGCCCATTCTGGGTCTTTTATTATTCCACAAAAATTTTAGGATTATTTGTTCTAGTTCTTTGAAAAATGTCACGGGTAATTTGATCAGAATCACATTAAGTCTGTAGATTGCTTTTGGGTAGTATGGCTAAATGCCTCCTTTTTTTGGGGGGGGGGCTGCATTGTGTCTTCGTTGCTGCGCACGGGCTTTTTCTAGTTGCGGCGAGCGGGGGCTACTCTTCGTTGTGGTGCGTGGGCTTCTCATTGCGGCGGCTTCTCTTGTTGCAGAGCACAGGCTCTAGGCATGCGGGCTTCAGTAGTTGTGGCACACAGGCTCAGTAGTTGTGGCACATGGACTTAGTTGCTCCATGGCATGTGGGATCTTCCCGGACCAGCACTCGAACCCGTGTCCCCTGCATTGGCAGGCGGATTCTTAACCACTGCGCCACCAGGGAAGCCCCAAAATGCCTCCATTTTTGAACGTGCATCCCATGAGAAACACGTAACTCAGATAGTCCTGCACAGAACACCAATTACCTCACCTTTTCCCTAACCTCCAATCACCTTTCCCCATACCTAAGACCACCCTGCTTCTCCATCTTGTAAATATCTCAAGCCCCTCCCCGTCAGGGAGGTGGATCTGAGATTTGTTCTCCCATCTCCTTGCTTGGCTGTCTTGTGAATAAACTCTTTCTCTGCTGCAAACCTCAGCATCTCAGCGTTTGTCTTGCTGTGTGTTGGGCAAGCAAACCTGGGTGGGTTACACCTACTCATGTAAAACTTGTGTCACCCCTCTTCTAAAAGAATACCCATTGGTGGGGATCAATCAGTACCAGGAGTTACTCTTACACACTCAGAAAAAAAGAAGGAGAATTGGGTGGCTTGGGTATTTCTTTTAAGTACCCCAGTTTCTCCTCCCCAGTGAAATTTCTTCTATGCTGCCCTCCTGACACACCCTCAGATGGGAAAAAGGAGCCATGCAAGTGTGTCCTGTGGCTTGAAAAACTTCTTCAGTTGATTAAGGAACTCATCCCTGATTCTAAAGGAGAGATTCCTCTCCTAGAAAAAGCTCTTGGGACTAACAGTTAATGGTACAAAGACTTGGGTGATAATACTTACAAGTTACTGAGTCTCACATGCAACCTTTATGGTTAGAACTTTCATTATTTCAAGACTTGGAAAAGTCCTGAAGTAGTAAATCCAAGTCTTCAGAGCACAAGTCATTCCTCAATCCTTTTCAGTGGTTATGATTTTCTCATACTATTACTATTTTCAATCCACATAGTTATAGGTTCTGGGAGATCCAAGGCATAGCAATGGTTTGGGGGAGAAGGAAAAGCCATGAACCAGAATATATTTCTCTGTCCCAGTATAATTCTGTGAGGCACATCCTATTCTTATACACCAGTACAGTTTTGCCCATATGTAGGATTCCAGCAGCTCCATGGCACCATCACAAAGTTATAAATTCTTGCCAGTGGAAACGTCCACCCAACATCATATAGTAGGTGACAGATCAGGGGTTTAAATCCAGAACTTCTGCCTAAAAAGTTAGTGCAACATGGGAGATACACCTGAGAATTTGTTTTATTCATGGGGCCAAAGATTAGTAGAAAAAATAGCTGTTTAAGAAAACTTGAGGGGCTTCCCTGGTGGTGCAGTGGTTAAGAATCTGCCTGCCAATGCAGGGGACACGGGTTGGAGACCAGGTCCGAGAGGATCCCACATGCCGTGGAGCAACTAAGCCCGTGCGCCACAACTACTGAGCCTGCGCTCTACAGCCCATGAGCCACAACTACTGAGCCCATGTGCCACAACTACTGAAGCCCGCATGTCGAGAGCCCGTGCTCCACAACAAGAGAAGGCACTGCAATGAGAAGCCTGCGCACCGCAACGAAGAGTAGCCCCCGCTCGCCGCAACTAGAGAAAGCCCGCGCGCAGCAACAAAGACTCAACACAGCCAAAAATAAATACAATAAAAAATAAATTTATAAAAAAAAGAAAAGAAAACTTGAGTTCTAGTTCTATTTACTGCTTTCTAGATGGTAGATATTGTACAAGTCACTTCATGATTTGAGGCTACACTTCCTTCTCTATAAAATTGAGTTAGTTAGTAATGCTTATCCTCCTCTCAGTTTTTTTTTTTCACTGCAAGAATAAAAAGAGAAAATGCATGGGAAGCACTATGTAAGTTCCACAGCATTATAAAGATGAAAGGTGGTATTACTTACCGATATTTTTATGCTTCACTTAAAAGCTCAAGTAAAGCAGTCCATCCTATAAAGGGCAGTTAGCTTCTTCCTGAAATAAATTCTGATACTAAAAATCATCAGATTTCTTTTTCCTTAATGAGAAATGGGCAACGAGTTTGCTATAGTATTTTTGATCTCCATCTTGACTATAAATGTGCAAGATGGACTCTTGTGTGAAAGGCTTTCTGTAAAATGACCGATTCAGTAGAACCTTGACAGTTATCCAACCATCATGGCCAGAGTTCTGGCATCGCATTCTTGTAGAATTCAGCCTTACAGTGGGCGCAGGTGGGCACACCTGTATTGGAAGGTTTAAACTATGTGAGAATAAATAGGAACTTGATCTGTTGAGGATTCGTTACCTGAAATCATTTGAGGCACCCCAAATACAGATGTCTGCTAGTATCTTACTATCTTTAAGACTCATAATGTATAGAACTGCAGTTCATAGAACATTATTACAGTGTCAAATTAAATGTCCGAAGCCATAAGACTGCTCACCACTCACTTATGGAGAACTGACCTTTTCGTTTTATTTAATATGTTTTACAATTTTCTTTTCCACGAACCACATTTTTAAAACTTTCTGTTGTAGGGACAAAGCATCCATCATCTTTGGAATTTGCATGTTGTTGGTTGCTCTCTGCGGCTACCTTCCCTAGCTGATAGCCCACAAAATCAAATTATGAAAAACATATTGATTTCCAAGAGATGTAAACCTGTAAAAATTGTTTTTCCATGTTTTGAATTTGAAATTTTGAGTGACTGCTTTCATTTTTGATGGTGTTTGTTTAGTGCTATCTAAACTCTGTCAGATATTTGCCATTTGATTGATACTCTTGTTAAAGTAGGCAAACTACAATGGAATATGTAACTGTAACATTTAGACTCTGAGACAAAACAAATATTGGAAGGAAATTTCAGTGTGGCATATTTTTTCCCCATAGGGATTGTTTGAAAAGACACCATTTTCTAGATTTCCTTTGAGTTCTTTGGAAGCTCCTCCAGTGGCTAGTGTAGCCCGATGTTATTGTTGATTTCCAAATTTGGGGTTGGATAGCGTAAACACACATAAAATCTAATTGCAGATTCTAGATCTGTTTTCCCTATCAAGGTAGTCATTTCCACAATACCACCCTAGTTTCCTTCTCTAATACGGGTCACTCTTTTTTCCTCCACTTCATGACTTACCTCCTTCCTCTCACTTCCTGCAAGAAGAAATCCAGACAAGAAAAAGACATAGCTATAATACAATATAAAATAATTATTACGCACGAAAGTATGCATTAGAATTAGAATATTCCTTCTTTCCTTGCTGGACTCATTTGAGGTCAGTCTCCCAAACATCACTCCCTTTATTCCATATGAAATTTGACTTCAGTTTCTACATGAGCAGGTGGTTTCATCAGCCTTCTGGCATTTTTTCCCTTCTCTCTCTGCTGCATTTGGTGTTTTACCCGAAACCTGGACCTGCCATGCGTTTTAGGGGTCAGCAGTTATCACTGAGAAGTAGGTAAGGATTTGAGGACTACAGCCAGTGTTTTTATGTCATCAGAATTGATTCATCCTCCAATGGCTTATCTGTTCTGCTGGTGGTGAGGTGGAAATTTTAAAACCGTTCAATACAGAGGGTTAGCGGACCATCCTCACAGAAGGGATTATGAGAGTGGGTGGGATTGAGGGGGGATGCTTGACCACCAACCGCTGTTGGAATTGTCAAGCTGTCATTGCTGGGGTCTCGCTACTTAAAAAAAAAAAAATCCCTCTGATGTGTAGAAACATCTAGCTTCTCTGACTTAAAGCTCTAGGGAGCCGAGAGACACTTCTCCAAAGTTGTGAGGTTTCGTCAAGATTCTTTCTATTTGGGATTCATTGGTTTACGCCTTTTGCATGTTTTCCCAGCTCTTCAAAGAAAAATACAGGTCGACGACCTCTCCCTTAATTTACTCATTTCCTACTCATCCTTGAAATTAAGAAATGTGCACACAGGTCCTATTGGTGCCCACATTTATGGTGTATTTTCTACGGTGCTAAATTCTAAATTTACCTTTCTCCTAAGTGCTGGGGGGTAAAATGAATATGCCTGCCTTCTTGATCATAGACAGTATAACTTACTAATGAGTGTAAATATTATTCCTGAGCTATATTGCTGAGCTGTTGAAATGCTAGCAGGAATGTGTCTATCCATCCAGCATCAGGTGTGCAAAATCACTGTTCACAGTTGACAAGAAGGAACAAATAGCAGAGTGGATGCCTTGTCTTGAGTGGGAAACTGGCCCGCAATTTTAATTGACATAAGCCACGGTAGAGAGAGAGGGGAAGAAGTGTGGTGAAGAGAAACCAATGTCATTTTAAATGTTTTAGTAAAATAAATTACAAGATCATTTCACGAGGAACTTTTACCATCAAGGTAGAGAGAATGGTCTTTCTTTTTTTGTTTGACGTTGATTATGTTTGATTTCAGAGCCGTCCTGCAAACTTTCCAGTGAGGGTGGAACTTTCTGCGTGCTTACTATATGCAGACATCTCAGGTTTTCACGTCTGTTTCTCTTGCTCTTTCTACAACTTTTAAAAATCATTGTCTGTGTTGTCTGTGGAATTGTCGTTCCCCCCCTCCAGCCGCCATAAAGTTGGTGTCCTCAACACTGGCACCTGTGACTGTGATTTTTTTTTTTTAACTTTTTACTTTATATTGGAGTACAGTTGATTTACAATGTTGTGTTAGTTTCAGATGTACAGCAAAGTGAATCAGTTATACATATACATATATCCACTCTTTTTAAGATTCTTTTCCCATATAGGTCATTACAGAGTATTGAGTAGAGTTCCCTATGCTATACAGTAGGTCCTTATTAGTTATCTATTTTATATATAGTAGTGTGTATATGTCAATCCCAATCTCCCAATTTATCCCTCCCCCCGATCCCCTGGTAACCATAAGTTTGTTTTCTACATCTGTGACTCTGTTTCTGTTTTGTAAATAAGTTCATTTGTACCATTTTTTTAGATTCCACATATAAGTATCTATAATAGGTCCACCCATGTTGCTACAAATGGCATTATTTCATTCTTTTTTATGGCTGAGTAATATTCCATTGCATACATGTACCACATCTTCTTTATCCATTCCTCTGTCGATGGACATTTAAGTTGCTTCCATGTCCTGGCTATTGTAGAGTGCTGCTGTGGACATTGGGATGCATGTATTGTTTTGAATTATGGTTTTCTCTGGATATATGCCCAGGAGTAGGATTGCAGATCATACAGTAGCTCTATTTTTAGTTTGTTTTTTTTTTCCCTGTGACTGTGATCTTATTTGGAAATAGTCTTTGCAGATGTAATTAAGATGTAAGTTAAGATGAAGTCATATGGGCATAGGGTGAGCTCGTAATCCAATATGCCTGGTGTCTTTATAAGAAGAGAAGAAATACAGAAACTAACATGCACAGAGGGGAGACTTCCAGGTAGAAAGAGGGACACACAGTGAAATTCATGTGATGACAGAGCCAGAGATTGCAGTAAGGCAGCTACAAGCCAAGGAATGTCCGAGGCTGCTGGTAGGCAGGGGGAGAAGGATTCCATCCATATTGTGAGAACACAGCCCCAAGGACACCTGGATTTCAGACTTCAACTCCAGACCCGTGAGAGAACGAATTTTCGTGGTTGTGAGCTACCCAGTTTGTGATAGTTTGTTCTATAGCAACCACAGGAAAGGAACAGAGTCTATTTTTATGTTTCTCTCTCACGTCTGCCTCTTTCAGTGCCTGTCTGTTCCCGTGTCTCTGTCTTGCGGTTACACCTTCGTCTTGCATTTCCTTTCTCTGATCTACTGCCTGTCTAGCTGTTTTTCTTTTCCCATCTCTGAGTTCTTTTCCCCATTTACCCCTTAACTGGCAAGACAGAGAGCCAACATGGGACGGAGGAAAGAGCGTGGATCAGGGCTACAGAGCCCTGTGGTTTTTATTCCTCGTTTGCCTCAAACGTCAAAAATCCCATTCATCCCTAGCCTTACTACTGTGCTTGGTTGTTGTGGAAACACCATGGATAATTTCTGAGAAAACACGTCCTAATTGATAAAAGACAAGGTCATTCTAAAGTATTGAAACTGATGCAGAGATTTACATTTGCCATGTGGAATTAATGAATGTATATATGTTCCTCATTTTCATATGTCTGTCTATAAACCAATATAAAAGTTTAATTTTGCATATGCAAATGTACTTAAAATTTTCTGGGTCTCAATGCCCATTCATGAATAGGTTGGAAAATTATTTTCCTGTCCTTGCTAGTCATGTGATGTCTCACCGAGCCGTTTCCCTGTCCTATCTCCTCTAAATTTCAGAATACATTTCTATGAACATATTATAGCATTGTGCAAATTATGACCGTGATTTTCCTCCCTCTCATAGAGCCTCTGAGCCTTGCATGGATTCATTTTCATCTCCTGGGGACACTTCGAAACGAGGTGGTGACACAACCCTCAAAGATGAAGATGTTGAACTTGGTTTTAGATTATAACATTATCCCAATAAGCTGAATATATGAAGAAAAGTTTCTTGTCATTTTCTTTAGCCTGAAGAGACCTGAATAATATTCTGGGTCGATAGACAGAGCTAAGAGTGAAATATAGACCTTATTATAAAGACTCTATTTGGTCCATATTTCAAATAAGCCGGTCCATTTTCTTCCCGGTTCATACAAGGCTGTGTAAGTTTCCAGATATTACGTCAAACCCAGAAGCTTATCTCATTGGGAAATCTTGTTGAAAATATGGAAGAAAGGGCAATAAAAAGTATAAATAAAATACACAACGTGGACTAAAAACATAGCAAAGGCAGATGACGATAGCAGCATAATAAACAGAGACAAAGGCTTTTTAATAAGCATTATCATTTAGATCTATTGTTTCTGGTCTCAGCTGAGAAGACTCTTCGATTTAAAAGCTTGGAGGTCCCGTTGACGGGAAGTGAGAACCTACAAAGGATCATGCTTACTTTGGGAAATTCAGTTTTATCTAAGATAAGAAAATATGTATGTACTGTAACATTTATGCACAAAGGGACAATGAAAGGGTCAAAATAAGGAAAACACATCTGTGGGAATTACTTCTGAAAATGTAACTCACTGATGTCTGCACAGGTGGACAGTCAGGGGTTCTTTCCTGGGTGTGAGATATCCTTCTGTAGCCAGAGGCTGCTATCACAAATCCCTGTGGAGATTAAAGCCATTTTCCACATAACTTGGGTTTTCACAACAGCTCAAAACACTTATACCTGCTCCAGCACGGTCACCAAGGTAAATGGTGTCATTTGTTAGTTCTTCTGAATATTCTCCATAATTATCTTTGTTTTTATTTCATTTCAAAATGATGGATCTGATGGCCACCAGTATGGTTATCATGGAACAGAAATCTTTATGGTGAAAAAGGAAGTCTCACTAATTGTAACAAATGTCAAAGAACAGAGGACCGTTAGTAAATGCAGAGGCTAGTTCAAATTGGTTGTCCATGAATATTTATTGAATGAATGCCTGGCATTCATTACCTTGTTTATATATATATTTATATATATATATATACACACACATATATATACACACACACAAATTTATGTGTATATGTGTATGTTATATATATAAATTTTGGTTTAAATAATACACTATCCCTATATATATATGTATACATATACGTATATATATATATGTTATATATAAATTTTGGTTTAAATAATATACTATCCCTATATATGTGCATATATATGTTATATACATTTAAATTTTGGTTTAAATAAGAGACTATCCCTATATATATGTGTACAAATACGTGTGTGTGTATACATGTTATATATATATAAATTTTGGTTTTCAATCATACACTATCCCAATATATAAAAATATATACTATTATATATAAATATATAATATATATAATTGTATATGTGTGCTATATAGTATAAATACATACAAGTATTATAGATACATATAAAATACTATATATATTAATGCATATACACATGTTAATAGTATTTTATATGTATTTATAATACACATATGTATTTACACGATATAGTATCTATTATATAAATATACCTAATATACATAATATAATGTATAACATAATATATAATTTGTGTATAGTTTTGAAATGCAGTGTATTAACGGAAAATTTGAGGGAATTCACTGGTGGTCCAGTGGTTAGGACTTGGCACTCTCACTGCCGGGACCCGGGTTCAATCCCTGGTCGGGGAACTAAGATCCCACGTGGCGAACAGTGTGGCCTAAATAAATAAAAAAAAAAAAAAAAAAAAAAAAACCAGAAGATTTGAGGTACTGTAAAGCTCACAAGTGAGAAGATCACTGTCATTGAAAAACTAGTTTGTTACCTACAGCTGCCAAAAGGAGGGGCACAGCACACAGCCCCAGGGCTGGTCAGGAGCAGAGGGCAGGGGAGAAAAACATGGAGAGAGAGCCTTTACTGTAGTTATGACAGCGAGGAACAGGTGAGGCAGGCTTAGGATTGGCTAGTTTGGACCATTTCAGCGGGATCTGGGAGACAGAGGCTGTCCCTGGGTGTCTGGTACCTGCTCTGGGGGGGATGAGGGCAGGTGGATGGTGGTCCAGAGTATGGAAGCCCCACAGAGGAGGAGATTGGGGTGTGGGTCCTAGACTGATGGTTTGTATTTGAAAAATGCACTTGGGGGCTAGTTACTGTCTCTAGGAAGTCACTGGCCCTGGGAGATGCGGTCCCTTATGGACAGCAAAACCCCAAATGTCAAAGCATCAGACTACAGAAAATATGTGGTTATTTGAATGTTTCTCCCTCTCTCTCTCTGTCTCTCTCTCTGTGTGTCTCTCTGTCTCTCTCTCTCTGTGTCTCTCTGTCTCTCTCTCTGTCTCTCTCTCAGCACTGCAGTAAGCTTGAAGTCTACATAGAGCCAGCAGATGCAGGCTGTAGCAGGTTTTCTACTATCGTCTTCTAAATGCTCAACGGAAATGAATCATTATTTCCTTCAGGCTTCGATAGATAAATCCATTCTTCTCTTTTCTAAACACGGAGGTGCTGTTTTAATGCAGTTACTCCCATTCAAAATCCAGTCAGATAGATTCTCAGATAATTATAGCAGCATTAACTGCAGTATCGTTGAATATTGCGAAATTGTCCTTGGAGAGTTCGAAGAGAACTTTGAGGTCTTCCAGGAGTTTGGCGGACGCCTAAAAACTTTGTTCTAAGCGAGGTGACCTTGTCCATCAAGACCGGCAAGCCTGCTGACTGCTTCCATGCTTGAGTTTGGGGAAAATAGTTATTAGTAAGAAAGAGGACGTGCCTGTGTATCAATACATGCCTTAAAATAAGAGGTCAACATTCCAGACTGGCCATGAGAAAATGACACAGAAGCATTGAGTTTGCTTGAATTTGATACATTGAATCAGGTGTTCGTGAACCATGGCCATGGATCAGGTCCAACCTAACAACTAATTTATAAAATAATCTTTATCAGAAAATAGCCACGATTCATTTCTATGGCTGTATGGGAACTGAAGGAGTAGAATTGAGTAGTTCCAACAGAGCCTTTATGGTGTGCAAAGCCCAAAATAATTATTATTTGGATGTTTTACAAAGAAAAAGTTTTCCCACCCTGTTCTAGATCCAGGCAGAGAGCGTGTGTGTTAAAAACGATGCGCTTATTATATTAGCTGTGTTAGCGGAGCCTACTGTGGTCATCACTTGACAATATACATAACTTGAACCGTCATGGTATACGCCCTAAACTTACGGTGATATATATATCAATTATTTCTCAGTAAAACTGGGGAAAAAAGAAACTTGCTGAGGGAACACACAGTAGCTGTTCTACATATTGAGACTGAACATTATGATTTTTATATGCATTTATTTTTTCTTTAGAAGACAAGAAAAAAATCACAATGATCATAATCAGAATAATAGCAATAATGTATTCTTTAATCTCAGGCAACATTGTAGTTTTGGGTCTGGCATCAAAGAGAAGTGATAGTGTATCATTGGAGCCTTAAACTCTTTCTTCAGATATTTTATCATGAAAGAGCGTATTCTGTCCAAAAGTGCTGTGGTTGAAATGAGATACAAAACCCTCAGAATTATGAACAAAGAGAGCAAAAGAAAAACTCCCATATGTTTATATAATTCTGGAAATAATCCAGTATGTACGTATAATTCTTGCAGTACACATTGAAATGCATAGAGGTGCTTTTAAAGGATGTTTTAAGAACTGGATTTGCATGTGATTATATGAAATGTGTGGAATTTCATGTATGGAACTCGTTCTTTGAAACTAACTCTCCGACATAAATGTAGACACTGACCATTTATAACCAGGAATGGCTGGTGGTTACCATATTGTACAGCTCAGATACGGAACATTTTCATCAGTGCAGAGAGTTCCACTGGAAAGTACGGCTCTGAAAAATAGAATGAATTCTGTTTCTAAAAGGCAAATCATTCATAATTCTAAATATTGCGACATCTTTTCTAAAGTGAAAATACTTACTTTATAATGCATTTTTCAAATTCCACTCTCTGGTGATATTTGAAGAATTACGACAATTTATAAAATATATATGGGAGTACAACTGAACTAACAGCAAGATTTCCTTTATCTTAGAGAGGGTACCCTTTGTTTTTTTTTCATAGTCAGTTTTGAAATATCCATCTTGCACATCTAGAGACTTTATTTGAATCTAGCAAAAAAAAAAAAAAAGGCTCAAAAGATGACCTTTTCATGCAAGATAAGTTAAATGTGGTGGCATTATCATATCATATGTTTTATTATTTCCATATTCATCAGCCTAATGCAGAGTGGAAAATGGTGGCTATCTTTTTTTTACCCCTAAAACTCAATAAAGTGTTATTATGTGGACCCTGGAAGGCATTTATTAAGTCTCTATAAGGCATGGTGCTGGGGCAGTCAATAGCCTGGTTATTGGTTTCTAGGGTCTAACTTCATATTTCAGAAATAACTTAATTTGTGTGTTCCATGGACTTGATTTTCAAGGGACAGTATCACATTTCACACACAAAAAGTGGAGACATCTTTCAGAGATAAGTGGCCATTTTTCATGCATTTCAAATAAGTGTTAGTCATCTAAAAATCAACAAACTGCTTCAGGATCAAAGACAATAGACTGAGTGGTTCATGAATTATTGTCAGCGTCACTTGAGAATGAAATAAAATGGAAAAGCCCTTTCTTTCCTCACCCCCTACTCATTTATTTTTCCTAGAAACCTTCTCTTCACTTACGTATCCAGTAGTCTTTCAAACAAATTTTAACTGCCTTTCCATTATGCAAGATCTGTCTCCTTGGGAATAAGGGAGGAGACAAAAATTAGGAAGAAAACAATGATTAAAAATTATTCCGAGAGAAGATAGCGATGTTCCCCTAAGAATTGCCTTTTGGTTAAATCATTCAGTTGATTATATAAAGAACCTCTTGTTCTACCCAATACTACCAATTATTGTAATATTACTCAAAATGAAGTCTGTTTTCAAGAAATGTTTTTCAAACATTTGTATAAAAGTATATAGCTTATGGAAATATTTATGGCATCACATGTTTAGCAAACCACTTTAAAAAAATTTTCACCTTATTTCTCTTTAATATTCTAACTGGTCAGTTGGAAATTTTCTGGGCATATGGTATAATCCCCTTTGGGGCTCTAATAGATGTAATTCACCATGTCTTCCATGTATTAGATCAGTAACCACTCAGAATTTTTATCCACTAGCTTTTTAGTTAAATATTTTTAGAAAAGCAGTTGGTCCAAAAATTTAGTTGTGTTATAATCTTTTTTCTTTAATTGCTTTAGTTGCTTTACAATGTTGTGTTAGTTTCTGCTGTACAGTGAAGTGAATCAGCTGTACGTATCCATATATCCCCTCTTTTTTTGGATTTCCTTCCCATTTAGGTCACCACAGAGCATTGAATAGAGTTCCCTGGGCTATACAGCAGGTTCTCATTAGTTATAATTGATGAAATGTTAAAATACAACTGTGTATCAATCCATCGTTTTCTCCTTCATTCTTTCTCTTTCTCTGTCTCTTACGAATAGTCTTCAAAAATATTGTCCACGAGCCATGTGACTTGCTCACGTTCCTGAGAACCATTGCTGAAAATGATGGCTTTTGAGCCACCAGAAACTACATTTTAAAGAAACTTTCCAGAGGGATTTTGCGACGCTGAAATCTGAGAAATCTGGAAATCGGTTCCACTCTCTCAAGGAACAAATGGGAATCAATCACTCACCAGGTAAGTTTCCTTCTGCCATTTTCCTCTTGCTCATGCTGGTTAGCTCCTGAGCCCTTATCGCTGAGAGATATTACATAACTAGTGGTTTTTTTTCAATTTAAGTCAATACTGTCTCCTTTATTTCTGTTCTCTCAAGGTCTGATGCAGCTGGCACTCTATTCTTAGTTCAGTGGCCAACTTATTACCCTCTGTATGTGAAAGTTAGCCTTCTCCCAATCCTTGGTTATTAGTTGATAGGATGGTGTCACACAAAGTAGTAATTCGACTCAGTATGCTAATTATGTCAATCCGATTACCTCACTAAATTAATTACTTGAGGTGGCATCTAGTATCAAAATACTTTATTGATTTATTTACTTCGCTCATAAGAAGGGATGCAGCTTTAATGTAAGTAAGCAATGCATCTGTTTAGTATAACTTTTCCCCATTGTATATGCATGAAAATGATTCACTCCTTGTGATAGTATACATGGTGGATTTTTGTTTCCCTTGGGTTTAATCTTGTTGATCATATAGCTTGAACACAGTTATCTTTTCCTGCATCTTTTCTCTTTTTTTGAAGTGCAAGCATACAGAACAATCTTTTGACTTACATAATTAGAAAATACCCGTATTGAAAAAAAAAAAAAAAGAAAATACCTGTATGTATCAGCATGCATTTATTACAATAAATCATTTCTTCCTACATGTTACCATCTACCTATGGGACTCATCTGTGTCCTTATGGCGATTTGCTCAGGAGTTTTTAACGCCAGTACAAGGGTTTGTCAGTGAGATAAATGGGTCCATGATCCATGTTACCCAGAGGACTTATGAAGCCATGTTGGGAGAAACGATATCTTAAGAAAGAAATTCCTCAGTAGATTTGAAGATCATGGTGGAAAAAATTGGAGACAGTAGCTCTGATATGTTCAAATCCTAGTGGGGAGAGAATATTTCACATTGAGATTTACCAAAGGAAGGCAGTATATGAATTGGCTTTGGCTATGTTCCCTCTACTGGATACCAGATTTAAAACCAGTGGAATCCATTCTGAATCTTCGGAAGGAAAAATCTAGGTTTTTCTGGAACACTCAGCTTGGCTATTGTACAGGTGTTCCAGTTGTTGAGATATTACTGTATTAAGGAACACTTAAGACCCATGGACTCAGTAAATGACTACAGTAAGTCCCCTCCATACGAATGAGTTCTGTTCTGAGAGCGCGTTCGTAAGTGCAGTTTGTTCGTTAAGTCCAACAAAGGTAGCCTAGGTACCCAACTAACACAGTTGGCTGTATAGTACTGTTCTGTAATAGGTTTATAATACTTTTCACACAAATGATACATAAAATACAAACACAAAAAATAAAGAAAATATTTTAAATCTTACAGTACAGTACCTTGAAAATTACAGTTGTACAGTACAACAGCTGGCACACAGGGGCACGTTCCGATCTTTGAAAGCTCGCAACTTGAAGGTTCGTACGTAGGGGACTTACTGTACTCCCTCACTTCAGTCCTTTATTAACTGCTATTTTTTGAAAAATGTCACCAGACTTCAGACTCCTTAGTCTGGTGGGAGGAAGGAATTTTGTCTCCATCCCATGCCACCAATGTTTTTTTTCCCCCTTCCCAGAATGGCACACTTAGATTATGGGTTTTACTGTCATTGGATGCAAGAGAAAGCTCAAAATGCCCAAATATTACACGTCAGTATGTGAAAGCCAACCGATTAAAGATACTTGGGGTGGATGAAATATTTTGGGAGGGTCGAGGAGAGGAGCGACATTGTCTGTCCTTCCAGGTGTGGATGAATTTCATCCAAGTAAAACACAAACCTAGCCTGACCTGGGTGATGGAGGAGTTGAAGGTGAGGACAGTGAATCCTGCGGGTCTTTGAAGCAGGGACCACTCTGGACTTGACGGCGCTAATGGAACATTTATATATTCAGGGCGCATCCACGGGGACGTGAGCTGTTGCCGGAGGTAGTGGGGGAGCTAGGGCAGCAGGAAGCAGGGGAGTTTCAAAGCTGCAGTCACCAGGCTCTGTGCGGCTAGGAAAGCAATGTGAATCCTGAGCTGCAGAGTCGACACTGCTTTTCCAGCATATTATGGGCATGCCACGAGCCTAAAGCTGAAATCATGGCGGACGTGTGAGAGAGATCATAGATTTGTGATGTGTTTACCTAATAACCAAGACATCTGCTGCAGAAGTGAAAATTAGAGCTGCAGACCCAGACGCTGTCCCCCAGGGAGCGGGGACAGAATTGGCACGGTGTCACAATGACGGATTCCGTTCTCTGCTATTCCGTGACCCTATTCCTGATTCGTCTATTGGCTTTGGTTGGCCTGGGGCAACTGTGAGGAAAATCCCTAAGCCATTGGGATTTTTACGTCCTCTTATGAGGACTGCCTGCCAAACCAAAGAGACAAAGACTCTTAACATAAAGACTAACATAAGAGCAAGAGAAGGGGTTTTCTTTTTGAAAATGGAATTTGTGGATATTTCAACTCAGATGCAGAATCTCCACTATCACTTTTCCTAATCAACTCCCACCTTCACCCACACCCCCTCCTTCCTACACACACACACACACACACACACACACACACACACACACGTCCACAGACACTGTCTAATCTTGCCATTTATCAGCCTTTGCTTCCAAGGCCCGTATAATTCAAAGTTGAGGACCTGCACCCTCAAAATATGAAAACCCGTGTTACTTTTTGTTTCTTCCTTCCTTCCTTCCTTCCCTCCTTCCCTCCTTCCCTCCTTCCTTCCCTCCTTCCCTCCTTCCCTCCTTCCTCCCTCCCTCCTTCCCTCCTTCCTTCCTCCCTTCCTCCCTTCCTTCCTTCCTTTCTTTCTTCCTACCTTCCTTCCTTCCTTCCTTCGTTCCTTCCTTCCTTCCTCTCTTCCTTTCTTCCCAGTGCAATATAGAAATTAGTAGCTGCCTAATGAACATGTACATGCACAAAATCAGCCGTGGGAATAATTTTTTCACACCTGGATGGCTCCTTCCAGAACAGGTGTGACTTAAGCTCATTTGTTGAAGTTGTCAAGAAAAACACTCTGGTTGTCATTTCGTAAAAATCAGTGTTTCTCAGGGGGAATATTGATCCGGTTTATTTGGCTTCATTTCCTCATAATTCCACATCTCTTTTAAGTGCAGTTTGCCTCTTTAAAGACACATTCTGGGATTTAGTTTATATTTTGTTTATTTCCATGTCCAGTGGTTTTTTAAGATGTTTGTTTGTATATGTTCACTTCAGTGATAAAAATAATATAATACTGTAATAGGAAATTTAAAAATAAGTTTACTAAATATTCATTTTATGTATATGTATTTCTTTTTTTGGCTTTTTTTCAGTTTCCATTTTCCTTTTTTTTTAATTGAAGTATAGTTGATTTACAACATTGTGTCAGTTTCATGTGTACAGCAAAGTGACTCAGTTTTATATATATATATATATTTTCGCTTTCAGATTCTTTTCCCTTAAAGGTTATTGCAAGATATTGAGTATAGTTCCCTGTGCTATACAGTAGGACCTTGTTGTTTACCTGTTTTATACATAGTAGTGTGTATCTGCTAATCCCAAACTCCTAATTTATCCCTCCAACTCTTCCCGCCCTTTCCCCTTTGGTAACCATAAGTTTGTTTTCTATGTCTGTGAGTCTATTTCTGTTTTGTAGATAAGTTCATTTGTGTCATACTTTAGATTCCACATATAAGCAATATCATATGATATTTGTCTTTCTCTGTCTGAGTTGCTTCACTTAGTCTGACAATCTCTAGGTCCATCCATGTTGCTGCAAGTAGCATTATTTCATTCCTTTTTATGGTTGAGTAGTATTCCATTGTATATATGTACCACATCTTCTTTATCCATTTATCTGTCGATGAACATTTAGGTTGCTTCCATGTCTTGGATATTGTAAATAGTGCTGCTATGAACATTTGGGGCACATGTATCTTCTTTTTTTGTTTTGTTTTGGTTTTTTTGGCTGCATTGAGCCTTCTTTGCTGCACGCAGGCTTTCTCTCGTTGTGGTGCATGGGCTTCTCATTGCGGTGGCTTCTCTTGTTGCAGAGCTCGGGCTCTAGGCGCGCGGGCTTCAGTAGTTGCAGCACGCGGGCTCAGTAATTGTAGCACATGGGCCCTAGAGCGCGTGGGCTTCAGTAGTTGCGGTACACAGGCTTAGTTGCTCTGCGACATGTGGGATCTTCCTGGACCAGGGATGGAACTTGTGTCCCCTGCATTGGCAGGCAGATTCTTAACCACTGCGCCACCAGGGAAGTCCCTGCATATATCTTCTTGAATTATGGTTTCCTCCGGATATATGCCCAGTAGTGGGATTGCTGGGTCATATGGTAGTTCTATTTTTAGTTTTTTAAGGAACATCCATATTGTTCTCCATAGTGGCTGTATCAATTACCATTCCCACCAACAGTGCAAGAGGGTTCCCTTTTCTCCACAAGCTCTCCAGCATTTATTGTTTGTAGCTTTTTTGATGATGGCCATTCTGACTGGCGTGAGGTGATACCTCATTGTAGTTTTGGTTTGCATTTCTCTAATGATTAGTGATGTTGAGCATTCTTGCATGTGTTTGTTGGCAATCTGTATATCTTCTTTGGAGAAATGTCTATTTAGGTCTTCTGTCCATTTTTGGATTGAGTTGTTTATTTTTGTCATATTGAGATGCATGAGCCGCTTGTAAATTTTGGAGATTAATCCTTTGTCAGTTGCTTCATTTGCAAATATTTTCTCCCGTTCTGAGGGTTGTGTTTTCATCTTGTTTTTGGTTTCCTTTACCGTGCAAAAGCTTTTAAGTTTCATAAGGTCCCATTTGTTTATTTTTGTTTTTATTTCCATTTCTCTAGGAAGTGGGTCAAAAAAGGATCTTGCTGTGAGTTATGTCCTAGAGTGTTCTGCCTCCTAGAGTGTCTTCCTCTAAGCTTTTTATAGTGTCTGGTCTTACATTTAGGTCTTTAATCCATTTTGAGTTTATTTTAGTGTATGGTGTTAGGGAGTGTTCTAATTTCATTCCTTTACATGTAGCTGTCCAGTTTTCCCAGCACCACGTATTGAAGAGGCTATCTTTTCTCCATTGTATATTCTTGCCTCCTTTATTAAAAATAAAGTGACCATATGTGCGTGGGTTTATCTCTGGGCTTTCTATCCTTTTCCATTGATCTATATTTCTGTTTTTGTGCCAGTACCATACTGTCTTGATTACTGTAGCTTTGTAGTATAGTCTGAAATCTGGGAGCTTGAGTCCTCCAGCTCCGTTTTTCTTTCTCAAGAGTGCTTTGGCTATTTGGGGTCTTTTGTGTTTCCATACAAATTGTGAAATTTTTTGTTCTAGTTCTGTGAAAAATGCCAGTGGTAGTTTGATAGGAATTGCATTGAATCTGTAGATTGCTTTGGGTAGTATAGTCATTTTCACAATGTTGATCCTTCCAATCCAAGAACATGGTATATCTCTCCATCTGTTTGTATCATCTTTAATTTCTTTCATCAGTGTCTTATAGTTTTCTGCATACAGGTCTTTTGACTCCTCATGTAGGTTTATTCCTAGGTATTTTATTCTTTTTGTTGCAGTGGTAAATGGGAGTGTTTCCTTAATTTCTCTTTTGGATTTTTCATCATTATTGTATAAGAATGCAAGAGATTACTGTGCATTAATTTTGTATCCGGCTACTTTACCAGATTCATTGATTAGCTCTAGTAGTTTTCTGGTAGCATCTTTAGGATTCTCTATGTATAGTATCATGTCATCTGCAAACAGTGACAGCTTTACTTCTTCTTTTCCGATTTGGATTCCTTTTATTTCTTTTTCTTCTCTGATTGCTGTGGCTAACACTTCCAAAACTATGTTGAATAATAGTGGTGAGAGTGGACAACCTTGTTTTGGTCCTGATCATAGAGGAAATGGTTTCAGTTTTTCACCACTGAGAATGATGTTGGCTGTTGGTTTGTCCTATATGGCCTTTATTATGTTGAGGTAAGTTCCCTCTATGCCTACTTTCTGGAGGGTTTTTATCATAAATGGGTGTTGAATTTTGTCGAAAGCTTTCTCTGCATCTATTGAGATGATCATATGGTTTTTCTCCTTCAATTTGTTAATATGGTATATCACATTGATTGATTTGCGTATATTGAAGAATCGTTGCATTCCTGGGATAAACCCCACTTGATCATGGTGTATGATCCTTTTAATGTGTTGTTGGATTCTGTTTGCTAGTATTTTGTTGAGGATTTTTGCATCTATATTCATCAGTGATATTGGTCTGTAGTTTTCTTTTTTTGTGACATCTTTGTCTGGTTTTGGTATCAGGGTGATGGTGGCCTCATAGAATGAGTTTGGGAGTGTTCCTCCCTCTGCTATATTTTGGAAGAGTTTGAGAAGGATGGATGTTAGCTCTTCTCTAAATGTTTGATAGAATTCGCCTGTGAAGCCATCTGGCCCTGGGCTTTTGTTTGTTGGAAGATTTTTAATCACAGTCTCAATTTCAGTGCTTGTGATTCGTCTGTTTATATTTTCTATTTCTTCCTGGTTCAGTCTCGGGAGGTTGTGCTTTTCTAAGAATTTCTCCATTTCTTCCAGGTTGTCCATTTTATTGGCATATAGTTGCTTGTAGTAATCTCTCATGATCCTTTGTATTTCTGCAGTGTCAGTTTTTACTTCTTCTTTTTCATTTCTAATTCTATTGATTTGAGTCTTCTCCCATTTTTTCTTGATGAGTCTGGCTAATGGTTTATCAATGTTGTTTATCTTCTCAAAGAACCAGCTTTTAGTTTTATTGATCTCTGCTATCATTTCCTTCATTTCTTTTTCATTTATTTCTGATCTGATCTTTATGGTTTCTTTCCTTCTGCTGATTTTGGGGTATTTTTGTTCTTCTTTCTCTAATTGCTTTAGGTGTAAGGTTAGGTTGTTTATTTGAGATTTTTCTTGTTTCTTGAGGTAGGATTGTTTTGCTATAAACTTCCCTCTAAGAACTGCTTTTGCTGCATCCCATAGGTTTTGGGTTTTTGTATTTTCATTGTCATTTGTCTCTAGGTATTTTTTGATTTCCTCTTTGATTTCTTCAATGATCTCTTGGTTATTTAGTAGTGTATTGTTTGGCCTCCATTTTTTTTGTATTTTTTACAGGTTTTTTCCTGTAATTGATGTCTAGTCTCATAGCGCTGTAGTCGGAAAAGATACTCGATATGATTTCAATTTTCTTAAATTTACCAAGGCTTGATTTGTGACCCAAGATATGATCTATCCTGGAGAATGTTCCATGAGCACTTGAGAAGAAAGTGTATTCTGTTGTTTTTGGATGGAATGTCCTATAAATATCAATTAAGTCCATCTAATTTAATGTATCATTTAAAGCTTGTGTTTCCTTATTTATTTTCATTTTGGATGATCTGTCCCTTGGTGAAAGTGGGGTATTAAAGTCCCCTACTATGATTGTGTTACTGTCGATTTCCCCTTTTATGGCTGTTAGCATTTGCCTTATATATTGAGGTGCTCCTATGTTGGGTGCATAAATATTTACAATTGTTATATCTTCTTCTTGGATTGATCCCTTGATCATTATGTAGTGTCCTTCTTTGTCTCTTGTAATAGTCTTTATTTTAAAGTCTATTTTGTCTGATGCGAGAATTGCTGCTCCACCTTTCTTTTGATTTTCATTTGCATGGAATATCTTTTTCCATCCCGTCACTTTCAGTCTGTATGTGTCCCTACGTCTAAAGTGGGTCTCCTGTAGACAGCATATATACGGGTCTTGTTTTTGTATCCATTCAGCCAGTCTGTGTCTTTTGGTTGGAGCATTTAATCCATTTACATTTAAGGTAATTATCGATATGTATGTTCCTATTACCTTTTTCTTAATTGTTTTGGGTTTGTTATTGTTGGTCTTTTCCTTCTCTTGTGTTTCCTGCCTAGAGAAGTTCCTTTAGCATTTGTTGTAAAGCTGGTTTGGTGGTGCTGAATTCTCTTAGCTTTTGCTTGTCTGTAAAGGTTTTAATTTCTCCGTCGAATGTGAATCAGATCCTTGCTGCGTAGAGTAGTCTTGGTTGTAGGTTTTTCTCTTTCATCACTTTAAATATTTCTCGCCACTCTCTTCTGGCTTGCAGAGTTTCTGCTGAAAGATCAACTGTTACCCTTATGGGGATTCCCTTGTATGTTATTTGTTGTTTTTCCCTTGCTGCTTTTAGTATTTTTTCTTTGTATTTAATTTTTGATAGTTTGATTAATATGTGTCTTGGTGTGTTTCTCCTTGGATTTATCCTGTATGAGGCTCTCTGCACTTCCTGGACTTGACTATTTCCTTTCCCATATTAGGGAAGTTTTCAACTATAATCTCTTCAAATATTTTCTCTGTCCCTTTCTTTTTCTCTTCTTCTTCTGGGACCCCTATAATTCGAATGTTGGTGCATTTAATGTTGTCCCAGAGGTCTCTGAGACTGTCCTCAATTCTTTTCATTCTTTTTTCTTTATTCTGCTCTGCAGTAGTTATTTCCACTATTTTATCTTCCAGGTCACTTACCCGTTCTTCTGCCTCAGTTATTCTGCTATTGATCCCTTCTAGAGAATTTTTAATTTCATTTATTGTGTTGTTCATCATTGTTTGTTTGCTCATTAGTTCTTCCAAGTCCTTGTTAAATGTTTCTTGTATTTTCTCCATTCTATTTCCAAGTTTTTGGATCATCTTTACTATCATTACTCTGAATATTTTTTCAGGTAGACTGCCTATTTCCTCTTCATTTGTTTGGTCTGGTGGGTTTTTACCTTGCTCCTTCATCTGTTGTGTGTTTCTCTGTCTTCTCATTTTGCTTAACTTACTGTGTTTGAAGTCTCCTTTTCTCAGGCTGCAGGTTCGTAGTTCCTGTTGTTTTTGGTGTCTGCCCGCAGTGGGTAAGGTTGGTTCAGTAGGTTGTGTAGGCTTCCTGGTGGAAGGGACTGTTGCCTGTGTTCTGGTGGATGAGGCTGGATCTTGTCTTTCTGGTGGGCAGGACCACATCTGGTGATGTGTTGTGGGGTGTCTGTGACCTTATTATGATTTTAGGCAGTCTCTCTGCTAACGGGTGGGGTTGTGTTCCTGTCTTGCTAGTTGTTTGGCATGGAGTGTCCAGCACTGGAACTTGCTGGTTGTTGAGTGGAGCTGGATCTTAACGTTGAGGTGGAGATCTCTGGGAGAGCTTTCTCCATTTGATATTACGTGGAGCCAGGAGGTCTCTGGTGGACCAATGTCCTGAACTCGGCTCTCCCACCTCAGAGGCACAGGCCTGACACCCTGCCGGAGCACCAAGACCCTGTCAGCCACATGGCTGACCCAGAGCTCAGACTCTAAAAAGCCGCACCTTGAGGGCGCCAGGCCAAGCTGTACTGTGATTCTCTTAACAGTGTCTTTTGAAGAACAGGTACTATTAATTTTTAAGTTCTGTTTATAATTTTTTTATGGATTGTGATTTTGGTGTCATATCTAAGAAATCATTGGCTAACCCTAGGTCACATTTCTTTCTCTTATATAGATTTAGGTTTTAAATCCAAATTTAAATTCAAGCTATGGTTCATTTTGAGTTAATTTTTTAGTGCAAGGTATATACTCAGGTGTTTTTTTTTTGGGGGGGGGGAATTGGCATATGGATATCTGCTCCAGTATTATTTGTTTAAAAAACCGTCCTTTCTCCACTGAATTACCTTTGAACAATTTTTCAGAAATCAGTTGTTCGTATGTGTGTGTATTTCTGGACACTGTATTCTGTTCCAGTGGTTTATTTGTCTGTGTTGTTGGTGATAGCATACCGTCTTGATTATGGTAGCTTTAAAATAATGTAATATGTGTAATGTGTGTTCTTCAACTTCATTCTTTTTTTTCAAAGTCATTGTGATCAGGCTACATACTTTGCATTTCCATATGCATCTCAAATTCAGCTTTCATTTTCTACCCAAAAGCCTGCTGGGGACTTGATTGACATTTAATTGAACATATAGATCAGTCTGAAGATAGTTGACATCTTAACAATACTGATTTTTCTAACTCTTAACACTGTACATTTCTCAGGAATACTTTTTTTGGTTGACAGTGTACAGGTCTTTAAAATCTTTTGTTCGATTTGCCCCTACATATTCTGTATTTTTGATGCCACGGTCAAAGGTATTCGTTTTTTGATAAAGGGTGTTTTGGATTTGATTCCTTTAGCCAGTGTATAGAAACACAATTGGTTACTGTACATGATTGTATCTTATGCAGTATTTTCGATTGGATGCTGGACATTGTGCATTTGACCTTGTTGGATGCTGGATATTTTTGTTATCTTATAGATATCTTTGACATTTGTTCTGTGACACACTTAAATCATGTGGACACAGCTTGACTTTTTTACATCTTGCTGTTAATATTTGTTAGACTGGACCAGACTGGTTATCAGGTAGAAGCTAATTATCCCTTAACGAGCATCTTATCCAATATCCCATGCAAGCTTCATGAGGTTTTCCAGGATGGATGGTTGGAACAGGAACTGATCCTGGTCCTGGGTGATCTGTGGGAAATTTTAGGTTTTTGTTTTTCCCCAGCCTTGAGAAGCTTGAGTAGTTGTCTCTTTATATATATGCAGTGATATTGACTCAGCTGACAACATGGGGAGGATTCTTTGCAGATCTCCTTTCTTCTCTCTGGATGAAACCATCTCTTTCCTGGTACTCTGTCCTGAGAACCCTACCTGCCTTGGTCTCCTAAGATTCAGAGAAGTTTTCTGCGCTCTGCCTAGATTGCCCTTCCTAGATCATGGCTTGGGAACACTCTGAATACAATAAGACCAGGCAAATGAGGGTTTCAACTGGTTCATCTTGAGTCTCTCAAAGATCACTATTCTCTGTGTCCTGATAGCTACTTCCTTGAAAGCTGTCTTCTATTCTATTCTGTAAGGTCCCCCTTAGTCCATTTTGGCCAATGATTGATGCATCATATCACCTCTTACTCCTGACTTTTAATTTAAAACATGGTAGTTTTCTATAGCAGTCCCATTTTTCTATGTATATTTATAAAGAGGATTTTAAAAATTTATTTTATTTTATTTATTTATTTTGGCCACATGGCACGTGGGATCTTAGTTCCCCAGCCAGGAATCAAACCTGCCTCCCGTGCATTGGAAGCTCAGAGTCTTAACCACTGGACTGCCGGGGAAGTCCCTATTTTTATTTTTAAAATTTGATTAAAGTATAGTTGATTTACAGTGTTGTGTTAATTTCTGCTGTAGAGCAAAGTGTCTCAGTTATACATACATATATTCTTTTTCATATTCTTTTCCATTATGGTTTATCACAGGATATTGAATATAGTTCCCTGTGCTATATGGTAGGACCTTGTTGCTCATCTGTCCTATATATACTAGTTTGTATCTGCTAATCCCAAACTCCCAATCTATCCCTCTCCCACACCCCTCCCCCAATGGCAACCACAAATCTGTTCTATAAAGGGGATTTAAAAACATTCATTTTTGTATTTTGAATGTGATTGATTTCCATCTCATTGTTGTGACATCAGATTTACAGATATTGATATTTTCACTTTTTTGCCCACTTCTCTTAATAATTTTCTTATTTCTCTTAGGTTTCTTTAATGTTCCTGTTTTGCTTCATGTCTGATTGCATTTTAATGTGTATGTTATTGCTTGTGTCTTGGGATTTCCCAAAGAAAAAAAAAGAACTAGGTCATCGGATGTGAATTCTCTTTTAACCTGAAAATCACTGTGGCATTTCATAAATTCCCCGCCCCCTACAGATACACAGTAAGCAACACCCCTCCTATTTGACATAATACGTGCAATACACTAAAATATCAATGCTATTCGTTCCATCACTTAGGATTAAAAGACCCACAGGCATTGTAAGTGCAGTGCAAATGAGATTTTCACACACTATTCCTGCTGTGCTTTATATTCACTGCCTTTCTGAAACAAGAATACACCCGAGCCACCATTTCTGGGGAAACAATGTTTTAGGGACCCAATTCAGTTTATAGTTTACTGTTACTGACTATTCTAGTTACCCATTCTCACTAGTCTCCTAGTTTCGACTGAAAATTTCAAAAAGAGCCTTCATGTGGATAAGTTATTAAGGAATGAAGAATACAGTCACACACATGAAATTCAGAAGGTTCCCAAAGGAAGAATTCTATTTTGGCACAAGCTAAGTCAAGCCAAATGGTTTGGTAATCTTTTCGCATCCCTGGAAGGGATAGATTGTGTAGGTTTACCAGAAGCCTGGGACAATATTTTTAGCCATCTCATGTTGTCTGATAGTCTTTAAAGGACTCATGCAAATATCTGTGTGGGCTGTTTTTAAAAGCCAAGCCACTTAACAAAGTGTTCTTTTATCAAAGTATTAAGTCATTCATAAATGAAGACTGTTTATCTGCAGAAGGGCTTCAAAGCCTATTTTGATGAAGATGAGCTTTCTTTCTCTGCGGCAGCTGTCCTAGCCCATGGAGGGGGAATTCACAGCCCGGGGCGGGCAGGAGTCCAGGGCAGTGGGAGGAGATGGCGGGGGCTTTTAGGAAGGTTTCATTGCAGGTGTTTCCTCTGAGTGCAGTTTAAACTGTTTCTGAAATGGATCTGGAGAAAGGAGGCCACTTCGTCTCCTTCCAGACCATTTCATCTTGTGTTTGGATAGAATCACTTGTTCACTTAGCACAGTGATTTCCCCTACTATATTACGTAATGATTCCAAAATTTACGAAAAACATGCCAGTCCTAATTATTTGAGAGAATCTCTCAATTTAGATTAGATTTGGGTCAAGTTTGAAAACAAACAAAGAAAAGCCTAGAGAATAAAATAAATGTTACCATCCCAAAATAGGACCCGTAGGTACAACGGAATGCAAAAGGGGAATGAGAGACTAGAAAGGGAAGGTGAAAGAGGTTTGTGAGGATGCTTAGAGAGGGACGGATATAGCATCATTGTTACCTAGACAATGGACCAAGACCAAGCTCATCACTGTCACTGGTTGTTGAGTGTCTTATTTTAGTTGACAGAAAGCACCCTTGGACTGATTGGGTCTGGAAGGTAAACATGTGGATGACAAGCATATGAGTACCTGGTGATATCAGGGGGGATATGATGGGGATATCCTTAGAGACAGAGTCTGTCATACAGAGTGAAGTAAGTCAGAAAGAGAAAAACAAATACCATATGCTAACACACATATATGGAATCTAAAAAAAGAAAAAATTGTTCTGAAGAACCTAGGGGCAGGACAGGAATAAAGATGTAGATGTAGAGAATGGACTTGAGGAGGGAGGGGGAAGGGTAAGCTGGGACAAAGTGAAAGAGTGGCATGGACATATATACACTACCAAACGTAAAATAGATAGCTAGTGGGAAGCAGCCGCATAGCACAGGGAGGTCAGCTCGGTGCTTTGTGACCACCTAGAGGGGTGGGATAGGGAGGGTGGGAGGGAGGGAGACGCAAGAGGGAAGAGATATGGGGATATATGTGTATGTATAACTGATTCACTTTGTTATAAAGCAGAAACTAACACACCATTGTAAAGCAATTATACTCCAAGAAAGATGTTAAAAAAAAAAAAAGAGACCAGCTACATGGTCCCTGGAATCACTCTGACCTCGGTGATTGGAGCACAAAAAATCAATGTTCCTACATTCTTTGAGGGTCTTTAGAAGTTATTACAAGTTAACTTTTACTCAAATTTTGCTATAATATGTTTTAAAACTATCCACAAATCGAGTTTCCTGTCTCCCGACCTTCTTTAATTCGACCTCTGGAAAACAGGCTTCGGCAAACAAAGCAAACGTAGGAGACTCATTAACCATCTCTTTATCAAAATGAGGCTGAATAATTGACAATATTATTAATACCCAAAAGCGAAATATTCAATTTGGAAAGATCATTTTGGAAGACTGTCAATGTAATTGTGAGCTTTTTTCTCGTGTGTGTGTGTGTGTGTGTGTGTGTGTTGACTTCAGAGAAATATGTTTTTATGTGGGGCCAGAAGTAATTACCTCTCAAAGCTCGCCAAATCGAGCAGTTTCTAGAAATGAATGAAGTCCTTGCTTTAGATGAACACCACACCATGGCCTAAATGTGTTGTTTAATTATTCACCATGCACTTTTTTGTTTCCAGCGAGAGTAAAAGTGCACTAGATCAGAGAGACCATCCAGAAACCTGGTTTTCAGCCACATGCAACTTAAAATCATTCATGCTTTCTACATATACTTCTGCATTAGTGTGGTTTTGTTTACTTAGGTACGTGGAAGAGAAAATGATTAATTTTGATTAAATTTGAATCTGATACTGACAACAAGACAAAGTCATCTTTATAAAGCCAAGGAATTACATTACCGCATGCCTTGTTAATAATTTTTAGTGGTTTCTCTACACCACGGTAGTTAGGATCTGTCGCATCTACTATTATTTGTTTTATTTAGGAAAAATTTGAGTTGATATTTTCCACCATTGCATGCTTGTACCGTTGCGGCCACCTGCTACACCAGCTGTTTTCAACTGAGGGAACTGAGATGAAAAGCCTGCAGAAGTGAATTAATGCATAATGTTCTTTCCTTTCAAGATCTGTTACTAAATCTTAACAGGTTTAGGTCTGATATAAACCAGCTCATGCAAAATCCGGCTTCCATGTATCATCAGAATATTCTATGGCTTACAAATAATTCAGGAAAACAGCATGGTCCCGAGAATCTTATATTGGGTGTATAAATAAGGTTCTCTTATCACATGCTTTAGGGCTATTTACTATTTCAAACCAATACATTCTTTTCTTATAACTTAGAAATGCTATGCTAAAGATACCCATCCATCTTAAATTAATCTATAAGTGGGATGTGGTTCAATCAAAAGGATAGGAGTTTTGGCATAATTTACCAAAGTAAGTCTCACATTTTGGGGTTGAGAAATATGCTATGATGATTAAGAAAAAGATTTTGAGAAAGCGATATTAAGGGGGAAAATAGTCCTTCCTCAGCTATGAATGCATCCTCCTATACTACTGTCATAGAAACAGTAGATAACTGAAACACAGAAAGAAAAAAATATAGCATTAAGAAACTGAATTTTAAATCTAAGGCAGATCCAAGAGTATAAGGCATTTATCATATATTAGAAGATTATATCAAATCAATGAGTCATTTGCCTAACTGGTGTTAGGATGTTTGCCTATGTAAGAGGGACGGTGATAAAGATAGATTCCTACCTGCACGAATAAGATTTAAAAAGTCTTAAAAATCTGAAATAAAACCAAAACAAAAAAAAAATCATTAGGAGAAAAGAGGGATAATATTTTCTAGATTTGGCAGTGGAACGGTCTTCCTAAACTTTTACATGACAGCAGAGAATCATAAAATCATAATATTGGATACCAAAGACTCTACTGATCATATAGAAGCCATAAGCAAGCAAAGTAACAAAAGCTGAAATGGTGGTCTTATCTCTTCTATCATTTCAACACATAGGAGGAGGGATGGACCAATTTCAGTATTTTAAGAAAGAGTACTTCACCCAAATGTCCATCGACACATAAATGGCTAAAGAAGATGTAATACACACACACACACACACACACACACACACAGACACAGACACAATGGAATATTACTCAGCCATTAAAAAAAAGAATGAAATAATGCCATTTGCAGCAACATGGATGCACCTAGAGATGGTCATACTAAGTGAAGTAAGTCAGAAAGACAAATAGCATATGATATCACTTACATGCGGAATCTAAAAAATAATACAAATGAACTTATTTATGAAATAGACTTACAGACATAGAAAACAAGTTTATGGTTACCAAAGGGGAAAGGAGAGGAGTGATAAATTAGGAGTTTGGGATTAACATATACACACTACTATATATAAAATAGATAAACAACAAGGACCTACTGAATGGCGCAGGGAACAACATTCAATATCTTGTAATAACCTATAATGGAAAAGAATCTGAAAAATTATATATATACATAATTTTTCAGGTGTACAGCAAAGTGACTATACTTCAATTAAAAAAAAAGTGCTTCAAATCTGTAAGAAAAATTAATAGAATGATCAGACCCCTAGAATAATTTTAAAATATGAAAGGATGTATCCATGGAAAAAATGTAAACGGTTCAAGAACATATGACAAAGGGTGCGTCGCATCAGGAATCAAAGGAAAAACATGAAATAAACACGGACACAGAACAATGTTGGAGGAGGGGCTCCAGGCAGAAACAGTGCCGTCAGCTCCAACCATCATCATGAAATTAGTCCTGCGGTGGTCTGTTCGGCATCATCTTGATTGCTTTAAGCACAGTTAATCTTCAGTTCCAGGGTCGGTTTGTTCTCACCTCCTTGCGGCCAGTTCTTGGAAATGTGGCAGCTTATGTCCTGGCTACAGTCTGGTCATCATGTAGTTAACTTCTTCCACCTGGTGGGGTTTCAGTATCTATAAGACAGCTCACAGGATACGGCTCAGAATATGACCTACAGCCCTTGAGGAGGAACTAAATGTCCTTGACTTTGCTTAATGGCTCAAGTATTATTATTTCGCCTTGTTTGACTGCTTTCCTTTGCTACTGCATTTTCTTCTCTGATTGAACTTGTTCTTTGGCTAAAGTTTTTCTACAAACAAGAGGCAGGTGGAGGCCCTGTGTCGGGGTGGTGTCTGTCCTGGGAAGGCCCCATAAGGTCCTGCTGTGTTACGAGATGACAGAAGGATGTAATTTCCCCTGCTCTGTTTATCTTCCCATCAACTCCACTGCGTTATTCGTCTGTAGTCTCTTTTATGCAAAATGCGTTACATTCTGATTCCCAGCAGCGGTTCACAGCTTTGCCATCAACCTGAACTTAGACAGAACCTTAGCACGTAGGGGAAGAAACACATGGCTGAATTAGAATATGTTTAAGGACGCTTGGCCCTGCTTTTCTGAAGAGAGTTTACATGATGTTTGTAGAACGTCGCATTGTGTGGCCGCCGACCGAGGCGGAGTTAATCGGCACAAAGAAGAATTGTTTAGTATTCCTTCTCGGTTGCACGTCTTATTAAAGCACCGTGCATCTGGCAGTTGTGGATTAGCAGACACACTCTTTGGAAAATAATTACTTTGTGCCTTTGGGCAAATGTCTCCGTCTTGGAATTTGCTCCATTCTACATTTCAAATTACATGGTGCTTTCTAACTCGAAAACGTATTTACTTCCTGATCTGAATTCACCTGCAGGGAGCTAGAGAGAAAATTACCGTAAACAAAAAAAGGTAGGGGCGGAGAGTAACTCATTGTTTGATTCAAAGGATTGGGTTTTGAAACATTGCACAACACTGGGGAAAGATGACTTGAAAACAAAGGTTCTGATGAGTTCTGAGGTGGAGGAAACTCTTTCCAATGTGGATACCTAACATGCATTTCATTGGAAACAATGAACACATGCTGCTTTCAGACAGAAAGATGCTGGTCTAATTTACGTTGTCACCACTGTTCCTCCAAATGTTATGGATGACACCCAATAGGAGCCAGGTCACTGGTTAAGGAGAAATTAGCGGATGGTTCAAATGAGGTAATACATGAGACAATTTGGGGGGGAAAAAAGGCTGTAAGGCATACTATATTATTTTTATAATGCAGTCATTTGTGTCAAATTATCTAGAAGTTTTGGGGGAGAAAACAGGATCTGATGGGAATCATACCCATCATATATTTATCTATCTACCTATTTGTCTCTCTGCTTTTCTTTCTTTTTTGGCCACACTACGTGGCCTGTGGGATCTTAGTTCCCTGACCAGGAAGTGAACCCGGGCCCCCTGCAGTGAAAGCACCAAGTCCTAACCAGTGGGTCGCCAGGAAATTCTACGTCTATCTATCCGTGTGGTCAGGCCATTCCAGATGGCTGTCCTCGTGCTGTCTATTAACTGCTTGACCAGTCAGCACTTCACTCCCAGGACTATCCAATCCTCTTAATTATAGGGCTTAATCAGTAACTGCCTACGTGCTTGCCCCCTGCCCCAGCCGCTGGTTTCCCTGGTAACTGATGAGACAATCTGACGTGAATTTTCCCCCCCCCCCCATAAATGGTAGCCTCCTCCGCCCCCTGGGTAGTGAAGATGGCTGCTGTGTCTTGTCTGTTGCCTGTTGCCTGCTGCACATGGTCGGGTGTTGCTCTAGGACCTTGCTTCAGACATGTAAGGTCCCCCATCTCTTAAACCATTGAGTCTCTGTTGCTGACTCCAAGCTCTTTCTTTGGTCTTGAGGCTGGGCAACTACAAGCTTTGCAAGCCTGCTGGCTGCAGCCGCCAAATTCATGAGCCAGCCAGGAGACCGAGGAAACTCCAGTAAGTGCTGAGACGTCGGGAAATAAGGACAGAGAATGGAAAATTACGGGGGTGATTCCAAGGAGGCCGCCTGCTAGCTTGTGCAGCCCTGTGGCAGCTGACCCCCATGAGAAGAATCTTTCTTTCCCACTATATTGAGGATGCCCTCTTAACCTCAGAGTCTCTTCGGAGTTTGAAAGTAGCAGCCCCGTGCTCCTGGCTCATGATATCCCTCACAAGCTTTAGGGGTATCAATGCAGGGACAGGCTTGTGATTTGGATGTGGCTGGTTATCCGGAACGTTGGAGCTTGTGGCAATGGCAAAGTAACAAGAGTACCGTTGGGCTGCTGGTCCCAGCCATGGAAGCGGGCAGAGCAAGGTTATGGCGGGATGTGAGCCCAGCTGTATGCGGTCTACAATGCATTACATCAGGTGGGAGATATTAAAAAAAGGCCGGCCCACGTCATCTAGCAATGCAAAACCCCACTATTTGGGTTCTACAATGGTTGTGCGTGACCTATGGGACCCCCATGGACATGGATGGAGACCCAGCAACCCACTTTAGCAGCCATAAAGGTCAGGAATGGGCCGGTACAGATGACAAACCCCTGCCTTTCCATCCTCCTTACCATCCCACGGCTGCCCGGCTACGAACGGATGACTTAAATGAGAAGCGCGGTGGGAAACTTTGCTCTCAAACATGTGGATACATCCCAGGGACCATTGACCCAGTGCTTACGCCACGTTAGCCCAGAGGCAACTAACTAGTCAACACCATCCGAGTTCACCTGTTGACCAGCAAAGGACTGAAAGGCCGCTGCAACTCTCGGTGAGACAATAAGTCACATTTGCCCTTGCCGGTGGATCTACCCTGGGGGAACACATTGCAAAACGGCCCTGGACGTGGCAGGTAAGTCCCTGGTGGTTTGGGGTGGCCGCCCCCGTGGGGAACAGGATAGAACGTGACTTGGAGATTTCACCTGTCTTCACCTGGCCCCATGTAGGACTCCTAAGGTCATTAATCCAGGTTCCCTAGTGGAGAAAGGCACCATTCTATTAACGCTGTGGTATCTTATACCATCTCTCTAGTATTCGGCACCAGCTCTGTGGATGGAGGGTGGACGGGAGGAAAGGTACTGCAGGACAGGACAGAAAACACAGGCGGGGCTGGCGTCATCTCAGGAGGCTGTCCTTGCTTGGATCTGCTTAATGGTCATGAGCCTCCCTGTATCGTGCCTGTGAAATGTCTTATATCTTGTCCTTTGTCTGAGCGGAGGGAATCTGTTGGCAGACTGGGTGGCAGTGATGGCCTCCCTGGGAAATGAGTCTGGACCCTGGGTTTACAGTGAGATGCCCTGGTTGTCGTGCTCTGCGCTTTCCTGAAAAATTGGACTGATGAGTACTTGGCTTAATCTTGATACTCTCTAGCTGCCGGCGTCTGCGTTGCATTTGTGGTATTTGTTTGCAGTGCCCCTCTGCACCTCTGACCCCAGGGATACCTCGGAAGAGAGGCGGACCGAGATGGCAAGGGTCGTGCAGGGTATGTGGCGGGAGCAGTGTCTGGTCAGGCCGCTCAAGGTGGCTGGTCTCTTGCTCTCTGGACCAGTCGCCTCTTTGTTCACGGGACTATTCAATCCTCTAAATTATAGGACTTAATCGGTAACTGCCTGCGTGATTGCCCCCTCATCCAGATGCTGGTTTCCCTGGTAACACAGGAGCCAACCTGATGTCACTTCCCCTATAAATGGTAGCCTCCTTCTCCCCCGAGTAGCAAAGGTTATCGCCGTGTCCTCTTTGTCATCTGCTGGACATGGTGGAGGTGTTGCCCCAAGACCTTTTGCTTAAGATCCCCTGCCTCTGTCCCCATCTCTGGGCTCTTTCCTCGGTCCCCATGCTGGGCAACTACAAGGCTCGCAGGTCTGCGGGGTTCAACCCAACACTGTATCTGTAAATCACCTCCCTCTCATCTAGTTATCTGTCAATATCTGTAGATATATGTATACATAGCCATATATGACATATATGGCGTATATATATGGATATATGTGTGAACACACACGCACACACACACAGGAAGTTACTAAATATAAGGTAAGGGCAGTCTCTTACAACACACCCTATCAGGTGGGAAAAAATTCCTGTCCCTAGAAAATGGAAGGATGTAAAAACCAAGCCTAGATGAATAGAAACAGCCACCTGCAGAGCCACTCCACCTTTCTGAACCATGTATGAAATGATGTGCACCACACAGGTATTTTTTTTTTTTTTGCAGGAGGGTTACATTTATTGGTATTTACATTAGAAATTAGAAATAAGAATTTTTTTAGATGTTCTTTATCCAGTTTAAAATAACAAATGCCATTTAAAAAAAAAGACAATGCATCTTTTTTAAAGGAGGTATGTTTTCCAAAAAGTAGTGAGAATAGAGGAAATATCTTAGATTCTTGCAGCTCTATTGCATGACTAGCTAACTGAAACCCAGCCGGGGTCTCCCATCCCCTTTGCATTTAGCGTGTCGTGATGTCTAAATCTGTGTAACGTGTGGTAAACATCCCTGTACGTACACTGTCAGAAAAAAAGATGCAAGCAGTAAATCAACTCGTATTATTAAGACTCTTGACCTTGCGGACCCCCGGATGTCCCCAGTCCACACTTGGACACTTTGAGAACCACGGTTCAGAGTTCCCTCTGTTTGTCTATCTTGCACTACATCGAATATCACCTCGAATGCTGGGTGATCCTCAGCGGACCTCTCATAGGTACAAGAGAGGCACTAAAACAAAGATGGAAGCTCTGTGTTTGGACAGGTGTTGCCGACACGTGGGGCTCACACTTAAATGGGGGACAATAGGGACATGTAAATGCCAGCATCTTTTCTGTTTTCTCCTCTCTGTTTTCCTGGAGAGAAATGTTTTAACCCATGCTGTTAGCAGTTTTTAGAATCCACTGGAGATTGGGCTGAGTATCTCAACATTTGATGTATAGACTTTACCTTAATTCCCTTGTTTTCTGTATAAATCCACCCCCTGCCCACTAGCCATGGTTGGTGGTTGGAAGGATGGAGCCCCGTGGAGAGAAATGATCTCCACTGGGTCAACTGCCAGGTCCAGTAGGAGGTGATTTTTCTAGCTATGTGGGATGGAATATGGGGATTGGGAGACTGAGTTTTTCAAGGAAGTCCTGCTTTATCCCCACCTGGGATTCCACCTTCAGAGGCCTCTTACACCACCAATTACTAGCGTTCCTGGCGTTTGGGGCCAAGACTTGTCCTATTTCCTGGTTTTACTCCCTTTATCTTGATACATTGCATGTATCCATCTGACTTCCAGTTTGCATTATTTTGCTGAAATCTTGAATATGCTGTCGTTTGCTCTCCTTCTTGTGAATTTTTGCTTCTTATGCATACTTTCCTTTAATCCTCCTGGTGAGTTTATGGGGACAAAAAGTGTTCAGTTTGCTGTGTTGAACGAGGTAGCTGCAAATACCCTCACATTTAGTCCCTTTGTTATGCCTTGAGGTAGCCCCTGCTTGAGCAAGAAATGGAACATTTACCATCAGCCACTTGCATCATTGGATAATTAACATAGTCTTACACTCCATGAATCGGCGCTAACCGTCCACTCGATGACACCCCATATCTGTCCTTCTTTGTATCTTTTCATTCTCTTCCCTTTCCTGGGGACGCCCATTCCTTACCCTTCATGAACAAAGGAACAAAACACAAAGGGAGAAATAAGCACAATTGAGGTGGTGTCAGTAAGGACTTGAATCAGAGTAGGTGGTAGTCAGCACTTGCAAGAGAAAGAGTTGGCTGGAGAAGTTCAATGCTGGGCAACTGTAGACTCACGCTTCCAGACCTGCTTATGTGTCACCTTCTCTCTCAAGCCACACGGATGACACTTCTTTGCTACTGCATTCTTACCACTAGCTGTAAACATTGGTAAAGTTGGGTATCATTTATGTGCCCACCTACTGGCCTCTGATAAAGGGCTGTAAACATCTCAAGCTTCCTGGAATCTGTTGAAGTACCTCAAGTGTATGTCATTATCTTAACCTGATATTTAAATCCAGGAGATCTATATTGATAAATTGTTAAACCCAACAGGCAAAAAGCAACATTTTTGAATGTGTAAGAAAGCATAATATATACTAGATTAGCACTGCATCAATAACACATTTTTTTAAAAAATTTATTTATTATTTATTTTTGGCTGTGTTGGGTCTTTGTTTCTGTGCGAGGGCTTTCTCTAGTTGTGGCGAGCGGGGGCCACTCTTCATCGCGGTGCGCGGGGCTCTCACTGTCGCGGCCTCTCTTGTTGCGGAGCACAGGCTCCAGATGCGCAGGCTCAGTAGTTGTGGCTCACGGGCCTAGTCGCTCCGCGGCATGTGGGATCTTCCCAGACCAGGGCTCGAACCCGTGTCCCCTGCATTGGCAGGCAGATTCTCAACCACTGCGCCACCAGGGAAGCCCCAGTAATACATTTTTATTAAGAAAATCTCTTTGTGCATACCTCATTGTACACTGGCATGAAATCCCAAAACATTTACCTACCTGTCATAGACAAATAGTTGAAGAGTTGACATAGCCAATATCAATTACAGAAGCAAGAAGTTAAAGTGTATATACAATTGGAATTTTGTGTCTGAAAGTAGAACGTCTCATCTGCATTCATTTCCCATAATGAAATGTTCAGATTTTAAAGATGGTCTTTACATAAATATACCTTATGTTTATTATATCATGCCATGTGGATATCCCATGTTGAAGACTAGATTCTTATTATCAAACCAGTTTTATTCAAGTATAACCATAGGAACATAGACTGTAATGAATTTATTTGTAAGAGAGATCCATGGGAGAATTCATTTCCCCACTGTAAGATAGAAACTGTATTTAAAAGTAGATTTGGATTGTTTATGATGCCGAATCCAGCCTCTGTATCCTGACATTGAATTAAATCTCAGAGGAGTTTTGGGTAAACTAGAAGAGAATAGCTTTATTGCTTTGCCAGGCAAAGGGGGCCACAGCGGGCTCATGCCCTCAAAAACTGTGTGTCCCGACCTGGAGGGGGTAGTGAGGGGTTTTATGGTCATGGTTCAGAGAGGACGTGGTCACCTCATGGACATTCTTCTGATTGGTTGGTGGTGAGGTCATCGGGAATCAGCATCATCAACCTTCTGGTTCCAACCGGTCTGAGGTCTGCGTGCTGGTGGGCAGCATGCAGTTAACTTCTCCCGCCCCTGGTGGGCAGCATGCAGTTAACTTCTCCCGCCCCGTGGAGGTTTCAGTATCTGCAAAAGGGCTCAAAGCTGTTGTCACATGTATCCCTTGAGGCGGAACCAGGACCCTGCCCCAAGGCTGCACTATTGTTTCTTCACGGCTCCTCCCTTGTCTCTGCATCCCCTCCCTTCCCTGATTAACAACTGCTTGAATCTGGCCGTTGGAACTCAGGGAAGGTCATGGGGGCTGAATGAAGCCTATTTCCTGTAATCAAGAAACGGGGGACACAGGAAGGCTTTTGTGCCCAGGAGCCCCACAGGGCCCTGCTCGGTTTCATGTAGGTTTTGGACTGGTAGTGTAAAACAGAACAAAATCCCACGTATTTAGTGGCTTGAACATCCAAGAACAATGACTGTCAATCTTTAAGTAGCCTGAAGATAGTTGCTCTGGGACTTGCATGGTGATGGATGGTATTAGAAATCAGGGGTTTTTCTGCCTTGTTGCAGGTCCAGAGTCTTTTCATGATTTAATATAAATTCTTAACCTCCTGTTAGGAAAGGAATGGCTAGTGTAAAGAGCTCACCTCTCTGCCTTGAAGTTTCCTGGATGTTATTCAGACAACTCATCTTTACATCCAGTTGTGCACAGTGTGGTCTCATGGACACACGCAATCCCAAGAGGGGCTGAAAAATACCGTCTATGCCCTGCTGACCAGGGCTGCACAAAGACCACAGTTCATTAACTGAAGAGGAAAAGTGAAATGGATCTCGGGGAAAATCTAGCCGTCTCTGCTGTAGGATTGAAGGCATTTTTTTGTTTGGTTTTCTACATGGAAAACCACAAGCTTCTCATGAATCCATACAGATTATAAACATCAACATATGACTCTCATCTTCCTAATGCAAGGTTTTAAAAGTACTTGTGTATCCTTTTAGAAGTTTTATCCCAACATGTTGATTTTTTTTTCCCCCACATCCATTGTAAGAACTGAGATGGGAAAAGGTATGAATGAATATGATTTTGGGAGACATGAAAATGCTCCTTACAATTCGCATCTGTTCACACCATGAGCATCTTAACCTACACATCTTCAAGTGACAAGCAAAACATTTTCTAGAGAGGAAAGTGATTGGTTATCCACGCATGTAAGGAGTCTGGACAGTATTATTCCTGTTACCAGATATCTGCCTTCTTTGGTAGAGGTCTCTGTGACTATTACCTTTTGAATGTTATGCAGAGGACCATGGGACCCCTGGAAATCCTTGTGAAGAAAATTGCTCCTAAGCAAAGGCAGGCTTTGAGAAGTTTTGAAAGCAGAACCACACAGGTTTGATTGAGGTGTGGAGGTCAAACTAAAAGTAGCAGACAATCAAAGAACATAGACAATTGATGAACATGGTGGGTAAAGGAGAGGCAGATAAAATGGACAAAGGTACATAAGAGTGTACCCAGCCATGCACGAGACATGTATGAGGATGCAAAGGTCTTATGCTCCAAATTCAAGGGGAAAAAAAATAAGGCTTATTCCCCCTCCATAGCCACATAAAACACCAGAACTGGTTTCCAAGTGACCCAATCCATCAGTGTCACGTATGCATCAGGAATGATGCATCTGAAACCCACCAAACCACAGAGCCTTGTACTTTGGAAAGCAAGCCCGTCCGCCACCAGCCTCCCACCAGAAACCATGTTTCCATCAATCATGCCATGAAAATTCCATGTTGAAAGTTTGCCAGAACTTCCCAAATATAGGATAAGAGCAGCTGATTGCTTGCTTCATACACACTTGAATCTATAGGCCCAGCTACTATCGCTCGGCAGGCAATACATTAAACCTTTTGGGTTTTGTTTTCAGACACTTCTTTCTTCAAACGACTTTCGATTTGTAGTAACTTCTAGAAAATATGCTCTTGCTACATAATTTAGAGTGTGAAGTTAGCATTTTTGCTGCTCTGTCTGCCTGCCTTATTGCATTGGTGTGACTTGGCTAAACCCGCATTTTAAAAAAATTACAGGATAGTTATATACACCTGAAACCTACATAATATTGCAAAACATAGTGATTCAAAATTTTTGTAGATTGTACTCCATTTAAATTTACTGTAAAGTATCAGCTATATTCCCTGTGTTGTACACTACATCCTTGTAGCCTGTTTATTTTAAACATGGTAGTTGGTATCTCTTAATCCCCTACCCCTCCCCTTTTCCCTCTCCCCACTGGTCACCACTAATTTGTTCTCTATACCTGTGAGTCTGCTTCTGTCTTGTTATAGTCACCCGCTTTATTTTTAGATTCCACATATAAGTGGTAACATAGAGTATTTAACAAACATAGGTTTTTAAAGCCATCACTAACCATTGTGATCTGCAGCCCTTTGTGATGACTCATAAATGCTTTGTGAAGCAAGACAGCAGTACCAACAAGTCTCAAATCTTCAGATCATGGACAGTCCATGGGAAAAATTTAAGTATTTGTTTCTGTTCACACGGATAACTGTAAATGTACTCGCTTGCTTTCCCTCAGTAGCTTAACTGTCGTTTTTCCTGGTGCAGCCTGAAATGAAGTCAGAAATTATCAGAGGTGCTTGAGCAAGGCAGATGAGAAGGCTGGATAAATAGGGCAGCATGGGATTATTGCTTTTTATTATGTAATCCAGGAGACTTGCCATTTTAGTGTGTAGTGTATTGATGGCCTCAGGATTTACTCTGACTCTGTCTAGGAAGACGCCGTGATTCAGCCTTGAGGGCCAGTTGCCATTTCTGACATCTCGAAGGGTATGCTGTTTGTTACAAGAGAATTTCCTATGTAGAATTTTAAAACTAAAAGTTCTTGAAATATATATGGGGTTTTGGCGGGGGGAGGGGGCATTAAGTGCTGTTTTGCACAGATCCTGGGTTTTGGGGTCCAGAAACAAGTTTTTGCTATATTCTTGACAGTCCTTATAACAAGTTGTCACACATTTAAAGAGCTACATTTCAAATCCCTCCTCTAAAAATGGAGAAAACCACATCTTCCAATTCTGCTTTGATACACTATATTATGTATTCTAACATGTGTGTGTATTTACATCCTTAATTATGTTCCACACATTTATTACAAATATATACATGGATATTACATACACACATGTATACACATGTGTTACATGTGTGTATTGTTATTAAGAACGGTACAACGTGGCTTTTATCTTCAGTAAGGGTGATGTTTGGCCCCCATCCTTAATGTACATATATTCTTCCTTCCCTTTGTCTTTCTGTCCTGGAAGCAACAAATTCTTTTGGGTTACAGCTGGGAACCCTAATATTGCAACATGAGTCATATATAATATAGGTGTCTTACCTATCTACTGTTTTATTTATGCATATGTGCATGTATGTTTATACTCGTATATATAATCATACATATACATATACTCATGTATATATAATGTTTGTGCACTTTAGAAATTCTTTTCTCCCACTCTCTCTTCCTCTCTCTCAAGTATATCTCTATATATTACTAAATCTCTCTCTATGTAGAGAGATTTAGTAATATATTACTAATTTAGTACTATTATTAATATATTTTAATAATACATTAAATATATTAAATGTAACAATATGTTAAATATATTAAATTTAATAACATGTTAAATATATTAATATATTCTAATTAATTATTAGTAATATTTATTAATATATTACTGATTTACTACATCAGTAATATATATTACTATTACTGTACTAGTAATATATAGAGATATATTTATATAGAGATAATATAGAGAGAGATAACATGGAGAGATTTAGTAATATATAATATGTATTTAAAAATACAGAGATTTAGTATATATTACTAAACTGCTTGGATATTTATATAATTTTTAGTTTTTTATTTCAGCTCTATCACAAGGACATTAATAGCCAAAGCTGCTACTCCCTAAAGAGAGGTATGTCTTTTTTTTCCCCCAAACAGGCTTATAAAACACTGTCTTTCAAGTTTTGACTGGATTTGATTCGTTTTGGCAGGTCGTTACCTTGTCACATTGCATTACCTGCAAAATCAAGTCCGAATTATTGGAGGAGACATACGAGCTCACTGGGGACTAATTTTTAATACAAACATTTGTCTTGGAGGCTGCAAGGCTGTTGAGTGGCGTTGGCATCACAAACACGAGGATACAAAGGCCGCCCCCTCATGCTGTTGGGATTGGCCTCATCTTTCTCAGTTGTTAGACCCACCAGTTTTTATCCCAGAGAAAAATCTTGATGCTGGTGACCTGGAGTAGGTTTCCTAGTTGTAACCACAAAACATTGCCATGATTCCCATGAGGGCGAGTGAGAATTCCTCTTGATCTATCATTCTGGCTGAGCCTGGTTTTGATTTGGGGTGACAGAGAAAGGTTGCACCAACTGTCTCTTCCTTAGCATAATTAATGACTTGGTTTTTCCGACGTTTCCCAAAGTAACCAACAACTACCAAAGCCCACAATTTTCCCATAGTTGTATTAGTCCAGTATTTTCCAATTCGTCTGTAATGTACTTTTTCCATTCATCCTTCTTAACTGGTCCCTTGTTAGGAAGTCACACTCTAAAGCACCTGTTTTCGCATTTGTCATCTAAAATTGAATGCATGACACTTGAAGTGATTCAAGAAGGATGGAGCAAATTTCCATCTGAATGAATGGTTGGCTGTCAGACCGTGGGTGCACCCGGTGTTGAAAACCTTTGGCAAAGAGCCAAAATCTCGCTGAGCCAAATTGTAGCCTCTGCAGAAGAAAGATCAACAGCAAACACTGACAATTGCAGTGCAAAGAAAAAAAAATCATGATGACATATACACATGCATATATATTTAACGGCAAAAATCCTATACGTAAAATGTGTCAATGGTGATAAAAATCACTCGTACTCCAAAGTAGAAGTAGTTGAAGGGCTTAGGGAGTTTTCACTCCTGAAAAGGATCTCCAGGCACACTTAATGTTTACCTAAAGTAACTTATTTATTTATTTTTGGCTGCGTTGGGTCTTCATTGCTGCATGCGGGCTTTCTCTAGTTGCAGCGAGCGGGGGCTACTCTTCGTTGGGGTGCACAGGCTTCTCATTGCGGTGGTTTCTCTTGTTGTGGAGCACAGGCTCTAGGCATGCAGACTTCAGTAGTTGTGGCACACGGGCCCAGTAGTTGCGGCTCGCGGGCTCTAGAGCGCAGGCTCAGTAGTTGTGGCACGTGGGCTCAGTAGTTGCGGCTCGTGGGCTCTAGAGCACAGGCTCAGTAGTTGTGGCGCACGGGCTTGGTTGCTCCGCGGCATGTGGGATCTTCCCGGACCAGGGCTCGAACCCGTGTCCCCTGTATTGGCATGCAGATTCTTAACCACTGCACCGCCAGGGAAGTCCCCTAAAGTAACTTAAAAATTGTATATTTTAAAGAAAAGTATGAGCCTTGAATTCCATTCCTGAATCAAAGTATCATTTTCTGTTTTGCACCTTTTCCTCAGAGCCTCACATCTTTTTATATACACATCAGCTGCCATTCCATGAACTCTCTCGCCTTCGTTTAACACAGCTTTAGAGGTATTTTGCCTCATGCTCTTTTGTCGGTTTTTATTACTTATGGTCAGTGGTTTAGAAGTTTCTCCACTTCCAGCGGTTGGATTTAGGCAGAACATGAAAAAGGGGAGACAAGAGATTCAAAGTTTAGATTGATTACTGAATTCTTAAATTGGGATCCACATAGGTACATCTGGTCTTCTGTGAGGGTTTACATAATTAGGAAATTTGAAATAGTCATCAAAGATAGTCTGACTTTCCTTTCCTTCGACTGGGAACAAGGTAGACCGAGAATCACAGTGCCATTCATTTCGGAACTGGGAGTAGAAGACAAGACTTTGGACGCACAGACTGTGACCGCACGCCCTAGCTCCAAAAACATGGTTTATCTTGACCCAACGCTAAGCGATTGAGGGTAAACATCTGAACACGAAGTGCTTTCCCAAGAGGAACAGATCGGGTGGTTTCCGTAAGTGCCAATGAGCCCTTTATATGACCCTAAATATTGTTGTCTTTGAAAGACAGTAATGTAATGTAATTATTATTATATCCTCATGACCCTAGTGAGTTATGAATGTCTACCACAGACCAAAGGGCTGTAACCTACATCAGAGCCCTCATTGGCTGATAATGGGATTGTGGCTCTAAGAGGGTACGTGTTTTGCCCAGGGTGGTAAAGCCCACAGGAGAGAGTGTGCACAGGATTGCCTTGCCTTTAGACTGTTTCGGGTGGAATTTCCACCCTAACTCTTCGTTGCCCCGTGGCTCGAGGTGAATCACTGAGTCTCTCTGCACTTCAGTTTCTGCACTGGCAAAGTGGTAAATGTAACATTCCATGCCATAGTGTAACACAGCAAGATAACAAAGCAGCCATATTAGTCTTACTAGGGCTGCCATAACAAAATACCACAGAATGGGTGGCTTAAAGAACAGAAATTAATTTTCTCACAGTTCCAGAAACTAGAAATCTCAGATCATGGTGTGTGAACAGGGCTGGTTTCTGGTGAGGCTTCTCAGCTTGGCTCGCAGGTGGACATCTTGCTGTGTTCTCACGTGGCCTCTCCTCACTTTACCATAATCACGTCCTCAAAGACTTTATGTCCAAACGGAGTCACGTTGGGGGTTAGGGCTTCAGCATATGAATTTGGGGGTTGGGGACACTCTTCAGTCCATGCCAATAACACAGCATGAGGTCACAACTCAACACGGAACCCTCGACATGACACAGCATAACGCAGTATGGTTGTAACGAGGATTAAATAGTGTGCTTCAAATACTTAGCAGAGTCTTGGCATTTAGCAGGTACTGACTGCGTGTTCGAAGTAGCCAATTTCTCCCCACACCCGCACCTCCACACACACAAGGAAAAGAAAAAAGAAAATTGGTAGATCTTAGATTCAAGCCACGGCCCTCCATCTCTGCAGTACAGTTCACACTTCCCTGTGGTTGACAGCAATAGTGGAACAACCTAAATAAGCACCTAAATGAGCCACCTAAACGAGCGTTCCAGCCCTTTCTATTCTTGCCATTGGCAACTACCACGTCACGGGTGTCTGTCTGTGATCGCCTGTCCCGTTGCATTCAGAGATACGCTGCTACGCAGGGGCTTCGTTCGGTCCACTGCTGTAATGCAGGGCCATGTAGTAGGTGTTCATGAAACCCGTGCTGATGGAAAGAAGGACGTCTTTTCCTTTACTGTTCCAGTTTTTCTGCGGAGCTCTGATTTATGGAGCATCTTAGAATGATCTCTGCTTTAAAGAAAGATGCTAAACCACATGACAGGATTCTCCCTTAAGTGACTGCTAAGAGAACCATGAGAAGAAAAATTAAATGAGAAATGCTAGTGAACACCAAGAAGGAAGTCCCTTCCAAGTAATCCTCATTACCTCTGCCTTATCATTCACACCCCAGAACACCTGGGGTGTGTGCCTGTTCAAAGTATACGCATGGCCTTTTGACAATGGATAAATTGTTTTCTAAAAAAACGTATTAAATATGTGAACAGGAAGAGATGTGATGAATGAGTTTTGTTATCACAAAAATGATAAATAATGTGAGTTAATACAGTTGTAAAGAATAATTTGTCTCACGGATCAATATGCTAGGTTTATGATGTTTACTACATTTATGAATGAAAATCATGTCTTTAGGATTAACCACGGACACCAGGAGCCTGTGTGTAGGACAGCACAAGTAACTGTCAGTCTTCCGTTAAGCCGTTCATGGAAATGCACAGACAGGACAAAAATTCTAAGGGAAAATATTATACTAGTAAGTGTAGGATCAGGATATAGGGTATGGTAATCTTTTTTTTAAAAGGTCTTTATTTTTATTTATTTATTTATTGGCTGCATTGGGTCTTCGTTGCTGCACACGGGCTTTCTCTAGAGAACTGTAGCTGGATGCTGAAAACCTGACCTTCTCTGTCTCTTTCTCTCTCTGTCTCTCTGTCTCTGTCTCTGTCTCTCTCTCTCTCTCTCTCTCTCTCTCTCTCCACCCTCTGCAAAGGCCATCAGGGGCCATGCAGCCTCCTTCCCAATACTCCTTTCTGCTACATGTTTTACATGCGTGGGCATCTCGGGTGGGGAGGGCAGTGTCCACTCAACCTGGCCGTGTTACATATAACTAGGTATATATGTATGTCTAGTCATGGGGTTCAGGGCGGGAAAGCCCATTGGCCCATAGATATAGAATAAAATAGGATAGGGTAGAATGGAATAGAATAGGATGGAATGGTATGGAGCAGAACGGAATAGAACGGAACAATACAACTGGGCATTTATCTTCAATAAGGGTGATGTTTGGCCCTCATCTGTTTGATTCCACCCACATCCAATTTCTCATTTTTTCAGATCCCATATGCTATGATTGAGGACTCTCAAAGGCCTCGAAATAACCCTCAAGCTGGCCAATGTTGAGACATTATGATTTGTTTCCAAATAGCTAGGACCTAGCAGAGTGCTGAGCTTCTTAATTTTTTAATTGAAGTATAATTGCTGTGCAATATTATATAAGTTACAGGTGTACAATATAGTGATTCACAATTTTTAATGGTTGTATTCCATTTATAGTTATTATAAAATATTGTCTATATTCCCTGTGTTGTACAGTATATCCTTGTAGCTTGTTTTATAACTAATGGTTTGTACCTCTTAATCCCTGACCCCTGTGTTGCCCCTCCCCACTTCCCTCTCCCCATTCGTAACCACTAGTTTGTTCTCTGTATCTGTGTCTGTTTCTTTTTAGTTTTATTCATTAGTTTCTTGTACTTTTCAGATTCCACATATAAGTGATATCATACAGTATTTGCCTGTCTCTGTCTGACTTATGTCACTGAGCATAATGCCTTCCAAGTCCATCCATGTTGCTACAAATGGCAAAGTTTCACTCTTTTTTATGGCTGAGTAGTATTACACTATATATACACACACACACACACACACATATGTATATACACAAATACATACCATATTTTCTTTATGCATTCCTCTGTGGATGGACACTTAGATTTCTTCTATATCTTGGATATTGTAAATGATGCTGCTACGAACATTGGGGTGCGTGTATCTTAGAGTTTTTGTTTATTTTGCATATATACCCAGGAGTGGAATTTCTGGGTCATATGGTAGTTCTATTGTTAGTTTTTTGAGGAATCTCCATAGTGTTCTCCATAGTGGCTGCACCAATTTACATTCCCACCCACAGTGTAGGAGGGTTCCCTTTTTCTCCACATCCTCGCCAACATTTGTTATTTGTGTTCTTTTTGATGATGGCCATTCTGACAGGTGTGAGGTGATATTGTGGTTTTGATTTATATTTCTCTGATGATTAGCAGTGTTGAGCATCTTTTCATGTAACTGTTGGCCATCTGTATGTCTCCTTTGGAAAAATGTCTGTTGAGTTCTTCTGCCCATTTTTTATCAGGTTTGTTTTTTTTTTTGATGTTGAGTTGTATGTGCTGTTTATATATGTTGGATATTAATCCCTTATTGGTCATATCCTTTGCAAATATTTTCTCCCATTCAGTAGATTGTGTTTTCATTTTGTTGATCATTTCCTTTGCTGTGCAAAACCTTTTAAGTTTAATTAGGTCCCATTTGTTTATTTTTGCTTTTGTGTCCTTTAGCAGATGGATCAAAAACAATATTGCTGTGATTTATGTCAAAGAGTATTCTACGTTTTCCTTTAGGAGTTTTATAGTATCCAATCTTATATATAGGTCTCGAATCCATTTTGAGTTTATTTTTGTATATGGTATTAGAGAATGCTCTAATGTCATTCTTTTACATGTAGCTGTCCAGTTTTCCCAGCACCACTTATTGAAGAGACTGTCTTTTCTCCATTGTATATTCTTGCCTCCTTTGTTGTAGATTAATTGACCATAAGTTCTTGGGTTTGTTTCTGGACTTTCTATCCTATTGCATTGATCTGTGTGTCTGTTTTTTGCACCAGTACCATACTGTTTTGATTACTGTAGCTTTGAAGTATAGTCTAAAGTTAGAGAGTATGATTCCCCCAGCTCCGTTCTTTCTCAAGACTGTTTTTTGCTATTCAGGGTCTTTGTGTTTCCATACAAATTTTAAAATTATTTGTTCTAGTTCTGTGAAAAATGCCATTCGTAATTTGATAGGGATTGCATTGAACCTGTAGATTTCCTTAGTATAGTATAGTCATTTTACCAATATTGATTCTTCCAATCCAAAAACACAGTAAATCTTTCCATTTGTATTGTCTTCAATTTATTTCATCAATGTCTTATAGTTTTCCAAGTATAGCTCTTTTACCTCCTTAGGTAGGTTTATTCCTAGGTATTTTATTCTTTTTGATGTGATGGTAAATGGGTTTCCTTCATTTCTCTTTCTGATAGTTTGTTAGGGTATAGAAATGCAACAGATTTTTGTGTATTAATTTCATATCCTGAAATTTTACCAAATTCATTGATTAGCTCTAGTAGTTTTCTGGTGGCATTTTTAGGATCCTCTATGTATAGTATCATGTCATCTGCAAACAGTGACAGTTTTACTTCTTCTTTTCCAATTTGTATTCCTTTTATTTGTTTTTCTTCTCTGATTGCCATGGCTAGGACTTCCAAAACTATGTTGAATAAAAATGTCGAGAGTGGGCATCCTTGTCTTGTTTCTGATCTGAAAGGAAGTGCTTTCAGTTTTTCACTACTGAGTATGATGTTAGCTGTGAGTTTGTCATATATGGCCTTCATTATGTAGAGGTATGTTCCCTCTATGCCACTTTATGGGGAGTTTTTAATCATACACGGATGTTTTAGAGCTGATGATTCTTTGATGGAATTTGTCTAGGATCCTGTAGAGCCAACTAGATCACTTGTTCTACACTCAATTCTAGTTATTAGTCCAACTAAGTCATCCTCAATGACAAATAGATAGTTGGTGTTTTTACTTACAAGCTTTTAATCAAACTGTCTCAGCCTTGCTTTTACCCAGTAAAATATACTGAGTCATTGTGAGTTCCCTTACAATATTTAGATGTTGACATGAAAGCAAGAAATATGGTCGTGATGTTGGCTCAAGAGAGAATATGATGAAATTTTTGAACTTTTAAAAATAGTCCTTTGTTCTTTGAATTTTTAAAAGCTATATAAGCAGTGTCTAAACTATTGATCTTCATTACAAGCCCTAACAAAAAGAATTCATTTCCAAATGTGAGAAAAACTTGAAAGAGGCTGTGTATAAAAGCGTGGGGATTGGAGATGATTAACATTTGTGATTAATTATCACAAGTGAAAGAGTGAAACTTTTTATAAAGGAAAAAATCAAGGAGACATCTTTAATCTTCCTTCAAAAGGCGTTTAATGCAAATGAATAATTTTACTGCTTTCCATTTCCACTCTTTTTCACATTCATGCATCCACTTTAAACCAAAGTATTGGTTAAAAAGTGCTTAATTGTTAACTAACAATGTTGATTGCTTATATTGTTTAAAGTATTGTTTAAAGTCATTTTATATTTCTAAGTCATTTATTTCCCCTTGAATTTGAATTTGATTTTGTCATACTTACCTTCTGTAGTAAAATTTCTAAAACATAACTCTAACCCTTTTATGAATATTTTAATAAACTCAATAACCATGCCTTAATCATCTTGTTATGGACATCAAATTTTCCAAATTAATAATGAATTAGATGAGTAGAGAGAGAAATAGATTTCTTTTACTTTTTATTTATTTTTATTGAGATATACTTGACATATAACATTGTATTTGTTTCAGGTGTACAACATGATGGTTCTGTATTTGTATATATTGTGAAATGATCACCACAATAAGTCTAGTTAACATCCATCACCACCTGTAGTTACAGTTTCATCTTTCTTGTGATGAGAACTTTTAAGATCTACTTTCTTAGCAACTTTTAAAGATGTAATACAGTATTATTAACTACAGTTACCATGCTGTGCATTACCTCCCCAGGGCTTATTTATCTTATAATTGGAAGCTTGTCCTGTTGGGTCATATTTAAATCCAGTGCTTGAACAATTTGATTTTTCTTAATGACCCTGGCAATTTTTTAAATGTATCATTTAATGACATTGCACAACTTTAAAAAATATCTTTATTGGAGTATAATTGCTTTACAATATTGTGTTAGTTGCTGCTGTACAACAAAGTGAATCAGCTATACGTATACATATATCCCCATATCCACTCCATCTTGAGCCTCCCTCCCACCCTCCCTCTCCCACCCATCTAGGTTTTCACAAAGCATCGAGCTGATCTCCCTAATTGCACAGCTTTTTAAAAATGAGAACCTTGTATAACAATTGGTAGAGAAAAGTTTTCTAACTCTGTTGCAACCAGGATGATCTAGGCTTGTCTATGATAAAATCATTTTTTTTTTTTTTTACAAATCTAAAGAATGCTTATGGTCTAAATGCATGCTGTCTGTGGACCTCCACATCTACAGGTATCTTCTCTGCAACTGGGACATGGTTTTCCACTTATTAAGGTGGGTAGAAACTGTGTCCCTTGCCTGTTGCCCACTTGTGGCATTCTGTATGTGACCAAAGACTTCTCGTGGGGACCAAACCAGAATCTGGCATCATGACCTGAACCAGAAAATTAACTCCTATTGAAAAGAGAAATGGCTGAAAGAAAGAACAGGAAGACCTAATATCTTAACATATACTTGTCACACGCAATGTAAATTCCAAAATCAACAAATAGGTGGTTGTCAAAATGTGTCACTTCTCTGCAGTGGCAGGCTGACAAATCGTGAGAAATTTCAGGTGCATTTTGACAACAAGGAATAATGAACTGTGGTTGCATTTGGGAAGGATTTTTTAAATATACATTTTATTTATATATTTTAAAATTTATTTTACATTTATTTATTTTTGGCTGTGTTGGGTCTTTGTTGCTGAGCACGGGCTTTCTCTTGTTGCGGCGAGCGGGGGCTACTTTTCGTTGCAGTGCGCGGGCTTCTCATTGCGGTGGCTTCTCTTGTTGTGGAGCATGGGCTCTAGATGCGTGGGCTTCAGTAGTTGTGGTGCGTGGGCTTCAATTGTTGTGGCACGTGGGCTCAGTAGTTGTGGCTCGCGGGCTCTAGAGCGCAGGCTCAGTAGTTGTGGCGCACGGGCTTAGTTGCTCTGCGGCATGTGGGATCTTCCCGGACCAGGGCTTGAACCCGTGTCCCCTGCATTGGCAGGAGGATTCTTAATCACTGCGCCACCAGGGAAGTCCCGAAAATGATGAATTTTTAAGTTTAAACCAATAGTTGGTGGATGGGATTTAAGAAAGCAAATCTGGTAGTTTAAAAATTATCAGTTTTAGGAGTTGGTCCACAGATTTACCCTCAAATAAATTCCTGTGCATTCATTGTCCAGTGACATTTAGAAAGCTGCATTCTTGTGTTGTGTTAAGCATCTAGACAAATTGGTTATAAGAAAAGTAGTATTTATAGATAAAAATAAATAGCATTGTCTTCTAAACTTGAATTATTATCCAAGGGAAACATCACCTTTAAAAAATACAGTTCAATAAAATAGACAGTTTCTTAAAAAAATTTTTGTCAATAGATAATCCGTGAATGCTGTTTTTGTGGTGTGTTTAGGTTTAATAAAATTCCCTGAAGAAACCTGCCACTACTCATTATAATACAACTGCCAAGCACAGCCATCAACACCTACCTTACATTTACTAAGAATTACTTTGAGTTGGTATTTATTTACACTAAAGTGTTCAGATCCTAAAGAGATGGTTTAAATTGTTGCATTATTTCAGTCATTCTGTCTTTTAAAGTTTACCTAGAAAGTATTCTTGCCTGGGCTGTAAAAATCCAACTGCTGGATTTTGAGAGGTTTGGTAGATGAAGCACTTTTGTTGGTTATTTAGGGCTGAAATACAATATATAATTGGCTTGAATCAGAATGAGAGTGATCAAGGGATAGATTCAGCAGCAAACATATTTTGCTCACAAAAAGGTCAACACAGCAGAGAAATGAAGCTCACTTTTCCTTCTGATCAAATGGTCCTTCCTTTTCAATCCTGGGGGTCAATTGCAAGGCACCCAATGTTGAGACAACTCAACCCTATCCATCTCAGATTCAGCATATGCATATGTTACTGTGAGGATTTATTTAGAAAATACATATTGACAACAGCCAAGACAAGGAAGCAATCCAAGTGTCCACTGACAGAGGAATGGATAAAGAAGATGTGGTACATATATGCAATGGAATACTACTCAGTCATAAAAAAAAAAGAATGAAATAATGCCATTTGCAGCAACATGGATGGACCTAGAGATGATCATACTAAGTGAAGTAAGTCAGAGAAAGACAAATACCATATGATATCACTTATATGTGGAATCTAAAATAGGACACAGATGAACTTATCTACAAAACAGAAACAGACTCACAGACATAGAAAACAAACTTATGGTTACAAGAGGGGAAAGGAGGGGGGATAAACTAGGAGTTTGGGGTTAACATATACACACTACTATGTATAAAATAGATAATCAACAAGGACCTACTGTATAGCACAGGGAACTCTACTCAGTATCTTGTAATGACCTATAAGGGAAAGGAATCCAAAAAAAAAAAAATATATATATATATATGTGTATGTGTATATATATGTATAAAAAACTGATTCACTGTGCTGTACACCTGAAAATGACACACTGTGAATCAACGATACTTAAATAAAATAAAAATTTAAAAAAAAAGGAAACACACATAAAGCACCATCCTGGCCTATCACAGGTGCCTGGCACATCTTTATATATTTAAGAAAATATCATGAACCCATTAAAACTGGAGTCTTATTAATGGTGTGCTACCTATATTTATGTCTTTGACCAAAGAACCATGTTTATGCAAGATATTAATATTAGGGGAAGCTGGGTGAAGGTTATACGTGGGAACACTCTGCACTGTCACGGTACATTTTCTGCAAATCTAAAAATGATTCCGAAACCAAAAGTTTATTTAAAAAAAAAAACAGAAGTCTGCCTGGATTAGTGGAAACTTGAGGACCTGAGATCAAATTTGCCTGCCACACTCCATGGGATCGGTCAAATCCCTGCTGGCAGGCAATGGATCCTGGTTGCAAGTAACACTGGATCTGTCCCCATCAAAGGGGCTGTGTGGTGACATCAGTAGCTACCCTTGGCTAAATGCAGCCCCTACAAATGTAGGGCACTGTCATTGCACTGAGACACCAAGAAAATATCCTGGGGATCGATTTAGCCCCCATTCCTGTGCAATGTATACCTGTTGTCTTTATGTCTACATCAGCATCATGAAAGATACGAACTGTGTTATCTCACGGGTCATTCAAGTCTAATTAATTACATATTTATCTGATGTATAAGTAATATGATCAGTTACATTAATTAAAGAAACATTATTAAGGGGGAAATAGGCAGAAGGAAATAATTTCTTGACCCATGCTTTTGACATAACTGTGTCGAATCCTCGTTTGCTTTGTGAATGCAGGCTTTTCCTGTGTGGCCGATAGACAAGGAGAATATTCAATCCAAAAGGAAACAAAGAATTTGGCCTCAATAGGACAGCCTATTTTGTAAAGTATTTTTAGAATGCTGCGGATTTAGCACTAAAAGGAGTGACTCTGATCGTGTTACATGAGGCGTTCACACATCTGTCCTACAATGGATATTGTATCTTTGGCAAAACATTCCTCTTTCGGACCAATTTCTCGTTTCTTGTCCATCAGTGATGCTTTTATATGTCACAGAAAGGAGAGAAAAGCCTTTATGATGAAAATACTTTTGATACTGACTTGACATAGAATTTATGTGGGAAACTTTTGCCGCCTCATATTTGAAATTATTTAAAATAGGTTATTATTGTGCTAATAACTTCAAGTTTATACATTTTCCCGCTTAATTTACAAACATTACATGGGACCAGTATTTGTTGGCAACCAATGTGACACTGGTTGTGGGGTTGAAGTCATATTCAACATGATGCAGGTGAGTAAGAATCGGGACAATTGAGTTCAAATTTTCTTCCAGGCTGGCAGTTCTGATAGGAGCTACTTAATTGGATTTGCTAATCTAATTATCCCCAGCAAAAAACTAGAATCAATAATATTATTCCTACCGATGAGTCTCTATGAGCTGTTTACTAGATCGAGTTGTTAAGATCAAACAGCATGAGAGGAAGTTTCCTTGTACATCATAGGTACTTCATTTTATTAACATATAGATGAATATAGAGGATTTTCATTGAGGACCACGAGTAGCCTGGTAGCTATTTTATTATAAGGCCCAATATAAGAATTTTGATTTTTAAAAAATTTTCCAAGAGTGCTAGATAGTTTAAGTATTGACTCTTAACATTTAGAATTAATTCTTTTGTTCCTATTTTAAAAATTTTTTAATCTTTCATATAATTTTAGAAGGTTGCACTCCATCTACCGTTATTACAAGATATTTGCTATATTCCCCATGTTGTAAAATCCATCCTTGTAGCCTGTCTTACACCCAGTAGTTTGTAACTCCCACTCCCTCACCCCTGTACCCACTCCCCACCACTGGTCACCACTAGTTTGTTCTCTGTATCTGTGAGTCTGCTTCTCTTTTTATTTTATTCAGTAGTTTGTTGTGTATTAGATTCCACATATACATGGACACGACCATCCAGTTTTTGAATTCCCTTGGAACTCTTGGAAAGGTGATTTTCCATTTACAAACAATGACAGAACAATTAAAAAGGACAGAAAGAATGTGATAGAAAATAGCCAGCATGCTTTGGAGTCCCTGCGTGCGTGAGCCTTGTGCAAGGACTGTCTCACTTCTGCTTCTGTGAATTCTTCGTGGTGTTTCCTCTTGTGCATTTGGCCCTGTGGATTTCCATCCTGTGGTTACAAGCTTGGCTGTTCCTCAAAAAAAAAAATCTTTGAAAAGTCCTACACCCTATGTCACTGGGTTTGCAGAGCATGTGGGTTCTGCCATTTCACTCACAGTGGCAGACGCATTCCTTCAGCAGACATTTAATTGAGCACATACTATAGCCCCAGGACTGATAGGGTTGGCGTTGCAGCAGGAGAGAGAAAGGAGTCATGGGTGACGCACGCTTTTCTGTCTGATGATGTAGACGGTGATGCTGATGTATTCTGAGAGTAAGAGGGTTAGGTTTATAGGGGTACCGTGACTGCTGTAACTTAAAATACTTTTCATGGGGCTTCCCTGGTGGTGCAGTGGTTAGGAATCCGCCTGCCAACGCAGGGGACATGGGTTCGAGCCCTGGTCCGGGAAGATCCCACATGCTGTGGAGCAACTAAGCCCGTGAGCCACAACTACTGAGCCCACATGCCACAACTACTGAGCCCACACACCTAGAGCCCGTGCACTGCAACAAGAGAAGCCACCGCAATGAGAAGCCCGCACACCGCAATGAAGAGTAGCCCCCGCTCGCTGCAACTAGAGAAAGCCCCGTGCAGCAACGAAGACCCAACGCAGCCAAAAATAAATAAATTAAATAAATTTTAAAAATAAATAAATAGCTTTCAGTGAGTGACGTCAAGAAGCAACTGGTGATACAACTCTGTGGTTCAAGGGATAGATTAATTGGCAATTATTAGCCCATAGTGATTAGAACATAGATTTTTCATACAAAAATGTTTTCAGTCCTATCTTATTTCATACATTTTCTACTTTGTTGTACGTGCCTCAGTTACATCTAATTTTCAGCAGACCTGGGTAAACTCATACCTAAAATTCAATGGAAGAAAATAAACCAAAACAGTCACAGTGGACCTGTCAACATCTTTTAACAAGACCTGATTGCACACAAGAACACAAAACCTATGAGAGGTTTTTCCTTCACCTTCCAAAATTCCTCCTTTGGATTTCACATCCAAAACTAAACTTTCCACAGGTGGGGCTTTCCTGGTGGTCCAGTGGTAAAGAATCCGCCTTCCAATGCAGGGGACGGGGGTTTGATCCCTGGTCAGGGAACTAAGATCCCACATGCTGCGGGGCAACTAAGCCCGTGCACCACAACTGCTGAGCCTCTGGGCCTCAACTAGAGCCCACGTGCCAAAAACTACAGAGCCCACACGCTCTGGACCCTGTGTGCCACAACTAGAGAAGAGAAAACCCGCATGCCACAACTAGAGAGAAGCCTGCACACCACAACAAAGAGCCCGTGTGCTGCAACGAAAGATCCCGCGTGCCTCAACGAAGATCCCGCGTGCCACAAACTAAGACATGATGCAGCCAAGAAACAAAACATAACAAAATCCACAGGCTAACGTGCAACAGGACCTCATAACTTATCAGAAGTAAATTTTCACATCAGCCAGTGGAGGATGGACATGTATATTGTAACAGAAATGATGTGTTGGTGAGCATAGGATACAGCTGCTTCAGTTTGACTCTAAGTACCCCAGTGTTTGGGACACGTGCCCTTATGAGTTTATCATCTTTTGCAAATTAAAAGTTAGAATGAATGAAAAGCAATGCGCCAGGAACAGAGAACAGTTAGTTGCCTGATTAGATGGTTAATCCAGAGAGTTGAATACTATGTACACATTTACTAAAGAACAAAACAAATGTAAACCTGGTGAATAATTCTTGGACAAGAAAGATGTAAACTTTATTATCAGGGAGCCATCCAACCATAAAAGTAGAAGATTAACCGAGTCTGGATACGTAGAAGGCATTTCCTAGTTTTATTATTAGTGCCGTCAGATGGTTTGAACAGAAACTCAAGGCACAATTTATAAAAATGTGTTTGAAAACACATTTGTGTGCTGCAGGGAGATAATCGAAACAATCTACATCCCATCACATTCTGCTTTCATCCATTGAAATGCTTTTTGGCGTTCTCCCATTTTGCTTCCAAATGGGTAAGCTGTACATTAATATTAGCATACACAGTGCCCACGTCTTTCTCCTTTTAATCCAGTGATACATTACGTGGATGACATACATAAAAAAAGGATTAGAGCCTACACAGGCATTGAACATCGAAAACCCAGTATTATTGACCCAGTTTTTACAGATGTGGAGACGCACACCCTCTGGAGAAAATCTCCAGGTTTCCTAGAAGCAGCAAACTCCATAGGAGTGTAAGTGTTGTATCCATGGCGCTGAGTTCTCCACAACATGAAGCTGAAGACTTTATAATATCTCCCTGTTCCTACATTTTAGTGGCTTCATCAAGCGAGGGATATATACGGCTGTTAACCACTCTCAAAGCACCAAGAATAATAAATTGCCCTGTGAAATGGTTAATCCAGAGATTTGTACACTATGTACACATTTACAGTAGAACAAGGTATATATTATCTATATAACCTGGTGATTAATCCTCATGGGAGGAAGGTGAAACCTTCATTCCACCAAAGTTGCCATCATTGTTTCTATTCAAATGTTTACGCATTCAAGCTTTTTCTCATGTATAACACGTGTGCCAAACTGTCCAAAAATTCTTACTTGACATCACTGCCTCCTGTAGCTTCAGACCCAGCTGGTAAAGGCTTCTGTGTTGCCAGCAATTTTGAGAGCCTTTGTTTCCAGTAATTAACAAGAATCAACCTGTCAACTTTTTTCCCCTACAATTAGAGCAAGGTCAAGGTGATCACCCTAAAATGCATCACTGTCTTGCAGTTCCATGCACTAGTTTTCTTGAGTTGGAGACCAAGGAGAACTATGAAAACACCTGGGGATCTTGACAGTTTTAAACGGCTGCTTCTGAGCTGAGGCTGGCATTAAAAAGCTGTGCTTGACACGGGTTAGAAGTTGGGGTGATGATTTTGCTGATTCACTTCCCCAACAGGTGTTCTGCATCGTATTAAGAGCTGTGCTTGCCTCCGGTGCACATCTTTTCCCCATCATCCTGTGCTTTGCAGGCTGCCGCCAGACGGGGAAATGATATAGGGCATCTTTGTGTGGCTGCCACCGAATGGCCCGCGGAAGTGAGGCGGGGCACAGAGGCCCCCAAATTCCCACACTGGTGGCAAGACTCAACAACACTGCACTCAGAAGTTACACCCTAATAAATCACCCACAGCACAAGTGTGCAGAATGGCCTGGAAGAGATGGGCAAGTATCACACCATGCAGACGAAGGCTGTGAATCATCTGTACAAAACCTAGACTCCTTCTTTTTTCCCAAAACTTTATATTTTTAGGGCAGTTTTAGATTCACAGCAAAATTCAGGGGAAGATAACAGAGATTTCCCATATAATCCCAACCAGGACCCATGCATAGCTTCCCCCATTATCAACTCCCCCCTCAACCCCAGAGGGTACCTTTGTTAAAATTGATGAACCTACACTGATACACCATCATCACCCAAAGCCCATAGTTTATACTAAGGTTCACGCTTGGTGGTGTACTTTCTGTGGGTCTGGACAATGTAGCCTTCATTATAACATCATGCAGAATAGTTCCACCGCCCTAAGACTCCTCTGTGCTCTACCTATTCATCCCTCCCTCTCCTCACCCCCTCTAAAGAACCCTTCTGTCAGTCACTGATCTTTTTTTTACTGTCTCTGTAGTTTTGCCTTTTCCAGAATGTCATAGAGTTGGAACCATACAGTATGTAGCCTTTTCAGGCTGGATTCTTTCACTTCGTAAGATGCATTTAAGGTTCCTCCATGTTTTTTCATGGCTTGATAGGTCATTTCTCTTCAGTGCTCAATAATATTTCATTGTCTGGATGCACCCAAGGTTATTGATCCATCCACTTACTGAAGTTGCTTCCAAGTTTAGACTCATTCTTTATTTACTTTTATTCATTCCTATTATGAATATTTCCCTCAAAGAAAGGCGTTGAAATTAGAGTCTAGAAATAGTAGTTTCACTTCTTTTTGTTATAGTTAAATTTGAAAAGCTTACCTTGTGTGACATGGTAATCTTTGAGTCAATACCTGGTGGTACCACGGAAGATTTTATGGAAAAAATGCTCTAAAACACAGTTTACAAGATCTTTTTGGAGGACCATAAGAAGATTTTTGAGGACAAAATGGCACAATCACAAGCATCTCATTTAATAGGCCATGGTACACATCGATGACAAGACCGTGTAACCGGTTCTCATGCTTGAGTTAAGATACTGTTTGTCTCAACATTCGGAAAAATCACTGTAAAGCGAAATTATGGAGTCGCTGGAGGGTTTGCTTTTGAAGGAGCAGAGAACCTCTCTGTTTTGCTAAATTCCTCATCCACGCACATCCCATGCAGTTGCCGGTGGGGTCTGCGTCTTCCGAAGTTTTTCTGCATTCAAAGCCAATACGGGGGAGCACTGATGTCAATCAAACACTAATCAAGCAGAGTTTCTGCTGTGAACAGTGAGTCTCCATAAGAGGGAAAAAAAAAAAATCCTTAAGTACCAGAGTCAATACGGAAATCAACTAAGATTTCACTGGGCTGCAGCAGACACGGATGTTGAAACCTATGCTCCCCCGAGGCTTGGAGCAAAGCACGAAAGAGTACAGCCCGCCCTGGAGCACCAGGGGAGACGGAATAAATAAAAAAGAAGCACATTCACTTTGTTTCTCCGTGTTTCATTCTCCTACACAAAGTGTTGTAAACAGGAATACAATGGAGAGATAGCTGTGAAGTTAAGCAAAGACAACCGGCCTGCAGGAAGCGATGGTGGGATCTCGGTGGGATCTGACAAGGTAGAAGCCTAGTTTCCTAAGCTGGCCTGGCATGGATATTTGATCCACAAATTGGAGAATCCACATAGAGATATTTAATAACTGACTGATTGCCGTCAGGGTCCCCCCAGAAAAGGAAAAAGGGGTAATTTGTTACCCAGAGGTAGATAACTAATATCACCACCCATCTATGAATTACTTTATTTTGAATATCTGTATAATCTCTGAAGAAGGCACAGGAGCCTCAAATGAATCCCTCAAAATAAATATATATATACTTTATATACATATATTTGTATATTATATATCTGTATATAATCATATATAATATACAATATATTTTATTATATATTATTATATATAACATATATATAATCTCTCAAAAGTATATGTATACACAAATAACTAATCATATGTACTAATAACTAATAAGCATTAGTTATTACTAATTATATAGCTATATAGAATATGTATAATTATATATAGTTTTATATATCATTATTACTAATAACTAATATATAGTAATATATGTTTGTCTATGTTAATAACTTATATGTGTATATTGTATGTATATAGTAATAACATATATTAGTTATTGCTAATGGTATGTAGTATACATAATTATATATAGTTATTACTAATATATACATACTACTTATATATAGTAATATATAAGTGTATATGTATATAAACACTATACAGTATATAGTAATATATATTAGTATATATATGTTGCACATTAATAACTAATTGAACATTTAATATTTTTTGCTGATGGCATGAAACTATCCAAGTGACTTTTAAACATTTTAAATCCATTTAAAAAGGCATACAGTAAATGCTTTGTTTGTAGAATGAACAATTCTGCAGATACCAGTAGAATGGAAAACTAGACTCGTAACAGTATACAAATCAGCACTTGTGCCTGACGAGAAAATTTTCAATGACTGCATGGTGCAAAATCTGCTTGACCTCAAGTATTCCTTAGTTGGAGATGAATTTGATGTTTATGGACGATTGCATTTGGTTCCTTGTTTGGAAGAAGACATTGTTTCAAAATGTATGGAAAAGTGCGTAAAATTATGTCATGAAGTGTAGAGGAGATAAAGCAATGTTTCTAAATTAAGATATTATTTCATATTAAATTTAAATGCTTGACACTTGGGATTGGATCATTTCATCTAATTCTCTAAATATTTGTATATTCAAATTGCATAAATTTATTTTTAAATCTCTCTCATTAGAAAGATTAAGGATCTCCCTGTATTCAGGATCGAGGTTACTCATTGATGCCTTCGGTGGGCCAGGGAATATGGAATGTTTTGAGAGAATAAAGATAAATTTAAAATTTTGAAACTGCATTAACAGAGGTTTCTTTCTAGTGGCAGAGACAGGTTATAAAGAGATAATGTTTTAGTAACGTGATGGATTAGGTAGAAAGGTAGAGAGGGCTAGAGAAACATGATGCGGGTTTTCAGAAGAGCTACTTGTTCAGTGAAAGGAACAAGTCATGTCATCAACAACTAGTGAGGGAAAATCATGGCAATTAAGGCAATAAGGAATTGCACTCCTAGCGTATGAAGCCCAACAAACAAATCACAGACACTGCAATGGGGCAGGGTTGGAGGGACTGTAGTTTTCCATCTTCCTCCAGCTTGTAATCAGCCGGAAAGACGTGGAATTTGACTTGACACACGTACACAGCAGTCGGGACACAGCCTTCTCCAGAGAATAAGAAATTCATATATTAAATAAAGAATCTATATATTCTTTTCTGACTTTGGAGAGAGAATGTGATACGCTGTATTTGGATGTGCAAACCACTCCAAGTTTCAGACCACCATCCATGGTACCCAAGAAACATGGACGGCTGTGCACTGCTGTGATTCACAGGTTACAGATTTTTAGTGCTATGAGGAATCTTCAAAACAGACGTGCTCATATTTAGATTCGCGATGCCTCATGCTACAATAAATAAATACGTCAATAAATTCTGTCCTGTTGCTGTTGAAAGCAAACCTGACTTGAATTCCATTTGTACCACTACCACCAACATCTTCCTGGATATCCTCCGAGCCTTCTTACTCATCCTTATGTTTTCCACTCTTGCCTCCTACAGTGTGTTCTCCACAGAACATCTGAGGATCTCCTCTGTTTGACTCTTGCATGCTTTCCTGTGAAAATTAAGAACAAGCTTCAAACTGCTGTATATAGCCTCTGAAGACCAGTACGTCCTGGACCGGCTCCTGCTCCCCTACGCTGATATTGACCCAGTCTTTTTTCCAATCACTTTTTTCACTCATTTCCCCAAGATTTTGCCTTCTGCTATTCACCCAGCTTCCAACCCTGTGTGTGGAACAACCTCCAGAACTACTAGGGAACATTATGACTATCAATCAAAACCAAAGACACTATCACACTCTCTCTTTCCCTCCATGATAGAACTTTCTAGAATCTGGCATTAGCTGCTACATCTTCATTTACTCAGTCAGATACACTAGTTCCTCAAAGGGACAATCGGCTTTATTTGTCTCACCACTGTCTGTCCAGGCCCTGGAAGGGCATGTACAAGAAAGCAGGCTCTTCTATGGTGGTAGAGTACATAAAATATTAAATTTGCTTTAAAAATTGTCCTTCTGCTTATAGGAATACATTGATATCCACAGAGGCTGATATAGTGGCCTTTTTTGTTTACAAACCTTTATATAAAATAGGAAAACAATAATCATAGAAATATTTATAATAGAGTAAGTAAAATACTGTTTGCTACTAATCTAGAATAATTTTCTTTTTTTAAAAAAATTTTAAGACTTTATTTTTAGAGCAGTTTTAGGTTTACAAAAAAAGGGAGAGACGAGAGATTTCCCATATACCTCAAGCCCCCACCCACGCGTAGCCTCCCCTGTCATTGACATCACTCACCAGAAAGGGACATGTTTACCAAGAATGAACCTACATTGACACATCATATCACCCCAAATCCATAGTTTATCTTAGGATTCACTCTTGGTGTCGTACTTTCTGTGGGTTTAGGCAAATGTATAATGTCATGTATCCATCATTATAATATCATACAGAATATTTTCACTGCCCTAGAAAACTCTGTGCTGTCTATTCATCCTTCCCTCCCCACTAACCCCTGGCAACCACTGATCCTTTTTCTGTCTACATAGTTTTGCCTTTTCCGGAATGCCATAGAATTGGCATTGCATGGTGTGTAGCCTTTTCAGACTGGCTTCTTTCACTTAGTAATATGCATTTGAAGTTCCTCCATGTTTTTTTCAATGGATTGATAGCTCATTTCTTTTTAGAGCTGAATATATTCCATCGTCTGGATCTAGCACAGTTTATTTATCCAATAACCTACTAAGGACATCTTGGTTGTTTCCAAGTTTGGGCAATTATGAATAAAGCTGCTGTAAATATCTATGTGCAGGTTTCTGTGTGGACACAAGTGTTCATTTCCTTTGGGTAAATACCAAGGAGTGTGATTGCTGCATCTTACGGTTAGAGTATGTTTAGTTCTACAGGAAACTATAAAACTGGTTTCCAAAATGGCTGTACCATTTATTTATTCCTACCAGCAATTTATGAGAGTTTCTGTTGCTCCAAATCTTTGCCAACATTTGGTTCTGTCAGTGTTGGGGATTTTGGCCATTCTAATGGATGTGTACTGGTATTTTAATTCGTATTTCCCTGATGACATGTGGTTTGGAGCATCATTTCATATTTTTATTGGCACCGTTAAATCTTCTTTGGTGAGGTGCCTGTTAAGGTCTTTGGTCCATTTTTTTAATCAGGTTGTTTGCTTTCTTATTGTTGAGTGTTAAGAGTTCTTGGTATATTTTGGATAGCAGTCCTTTAGCAGATGTGTCCTTGGCAAATATTTTCCCCAGGTCTTTGATTTATCTTCTCAATATCTTGACATTGTCTTTCACAGAGTAGAAGTTTTAAATTTTAATGATGCCCAGCTTAACAGTTATTTCTTTCACAGTTTGCATCTTTGGTGTTGTATCTAAAAAGACATAACTGTACCCAAGGTCATCTGGGTTTTCTCCTATGTTATCGTGTAGGAGTTTTATAGTTTTGTATTTTATATTTAGGTCTGTGATCTACTTTGAGTTAAATTTTGTGAAGGGTATAAGGTCTGTATCTAAATTGATTTTTTTTTTGCATGTGGATGTCCAGTTGTTCCAGCACCATTTGTTGAAGAGACTATCTTTGTTCCATTGTATTGCCTTTGCTTTTTTTTTGCCAAAGATCAGTTGACTATATTTATGGGTCTATTTCAGGGCTCTCTATTCTGTTCCATTAATCTGTTTGTCTATTCTTTTACCAATACCACACTGTCTTAATTACCGTAGTTTTATAGTATGTCTTGAAGTTAGATAGCATAAGTCCTTCGTTTTGTCCTTCAATATTGTGTTTGCTATTCTAGGTCTTTTGCCTCTCCAAATAAACTTTAGAATCAGTTCATCCATATTTATCAAAATAACTTGCTAGGATTTTGATTGGGATTGGTATCAAATCTATACATCAAGTTGGGAAGAACTGCTATCTTGACAATATTGATTCTTCCTATACATTATCATGGAATATATCTCCATTTATTTAGTTTTTCTGATTTCACTCATCAGAGTTTTGTAGTTTTCCTCATGAAGACCTTGTACATATTTTGTTAGATTTATATCAAAGTATTTTATCTTGGGGGGGGTGCTAATATAAATGGCATTTTGTTTTTAATTTCAAATTCCACTTGTTTATTGTAGGTATATAGAACAGTAGTTGACTTTTATGTATTAATCTTGTATCCTACAACCTTGCTGTAATCACCTTTTAGTTCCAGGAGTTTTTTAATCAGTTATTTTAGACTTTCTACATAGATGATCATGACATCTACAAACAGGTTGATGTCTTCCTTCACAATCTGTATACATTTTATTTCCTTTTCTTGCCTTATTGCATTAGTAAGAAATTCCAGTACAATGTTGAAAAGGAGGTGGACATCCTAGCTTTGGACCTGGTCTTAGTGAGAAAGCTTAACTGTATTTTTCATAGATAGTCATTATCAAATTCAGAAAGTTCCCTTCTATTCCTAGTTTACTAAGAGTTTTTATTATGAATTCGTGTTGGGTTTTGTCAAATGCTTTCCTGCATCTGTTGATAGAATAATACTTTTTTTTCCACTCTGAATATATATTTCTTGAACATGGAAATCTATTAGTGGTTTCTACCTTCTTGGCTTCTAAATGAATTTGGATAACAATATTATTTTTGTAGAAAAACATAAAAGTACAATGCTTTATTTTACACATAATGTATCAATACCAATGGATATCAGAGATCTTGATGTGTTATTTTTATATCCATATATCAGCTACTTTAAACTTGTATGTAATTCTGTGTTGCCAAAATACAGAATAGCCAGTATACAAATGTGACTATCTTTGGTGTGTTTAAAAGATCAAAGAAAAAGATGCCGGTTCTCTCTGTGTCTACTTCAAACGTGATTCTGGCTTTTTTAACATTTCCAAGCATACCACTACCTGACAGTGTTGTAAAATGACCTGGGCTTGTCAAAATCATGCCTGTTTTATGTCAGACATCTGTGGTTTCTCAACACTAAAAACAGCCCTTCACCTAAGAGAGTTCTTAACGTCACAAAAACTTCACTGAATAACATTTTATGGTAGAATCACAGTTTCTCAAAACTAAGGAAACTATTTTATTCCCTTACAGTCAACACCTCCATATCACAGTGCAATTAAGAGTCTTGTAAACTTATCATTACACTTTGAACACAGAGAATATATTTTCTTTTTACTCACTGGGCATCTACAATGTGCAGTTGGCACCAATCCCTCAAAAATGCAACTCCAGACATTCACACCACAGGCTTAGTTGTGACTGGACAAACATTAATGCACTGGTCCCGTTGTTTTCTCTCCCATGAAGATAAGTAAACAAAGGTATTTTAGCAGGACAACCAATTCTTTTGATTTGGTGAAGGGTCCTCAACTATTACTACAAATTTTAAACAAGATATGTTTTAGATAAAGTAAAATATGAATAAGTAAAAGGTTTCATATTTTATTCAATACACATTAAATGATGAATTTCTTTCTAATTGCCGTATTTCTTTTCTTGAATTTTTAAAATTTCCAAAACGTTCAAATGTACAGAAATGTAGAGCATTGTGTATAATAAATACTAAGCACTCTTTCCCTAGATTTGACAATTTTTAATATTTTGCTGTATTTGCTTCACTTTTATCTGGTAAAGGATGTCAAATTAAAGATGACATTTTTTATAGTTTAATATTTCAATATCCTTTCTAAACAACGTGTAATTCTAGTTTTATTTCTGAAAGTAAATAATTATTAACAATTCCGTAATATCTGATACCCAATTGAATTTCTTTTATTATCTCTGAAATGTATTTTATCCTTGGTCAATTCAACCCAGAATTAAATCAAGGACTGACTGTAAATCCCTCCCCCCCTTTTTTTTTTAAAGAAATTAAGGACAAAGGTGAATACCTTTCATTATAACACATTTTCTGTAACATCAAATAGTATATAGTATTCTATTTTATATAGTATTCATTCTATTTTATATAGTATTTTTAATAAAGAAAAATGTACAGAGATGTTAGAGCACAAAATAGACTATAATTACTAAATGTTTAGTAATTATCCTAAAAATATTAAATATCCAAAGTCAACTAAAATCAGAATATTTTAAGTTTCAAATATCACATTCATCTAGTGTAATTTTGTTCCATCTTAAATCATTATTTTTTTTCTTTAAATAGTCTCCACTTTAAAACTCTTCTTCTGCTTCCTTATTCATTTCTGTGAGTACCTTTAGGCAGCTATTATACATTGGATATTTATTTCTGTTTATATTTAGATTTTTCCACAATTGATTTAGCAGTCATCCACCCAGTCTGTGAGCATTGACCCTTCTTTGTCATCTCGATTATTATTTTAATTTAGTGACACAAATGGGAATTAGTGTCCTAGGGTCCATAACATAAAGGGGATACACAGAAATTTGTTTATAATAAAGGTAGTTTGCACTGTTAATTTCTTTGCAGTAATATTGCTTACAAATGTATTGCCAAAGAATTAATGACCTGAGCATTTACCTAAAGTCAATAACAAATTAATTTTTTAAGTTATAAAAAATTGTAAAAATTATAAAAGAAGAAGTTACCAGATTTTTCCTTATATGCCAATGGTACCCTGTGTCTATATCATAACCGTCCTCCACACCATGTCCCATTTCTGGGTGGATTACATTCCTACCCCTAAAGACACAGACATGCCTGAGGTATACTGGATTCCAGTAATGTCTGTGAACTCTGAAATATAAAACTATCTCGGGGAGCAGAGAGAGAGAGAACAAAACAATAACCAAGACACAATTGCAAAGAAGTCCCTACCTTCTTCCAAATCTTTGTGCGTTTATTAGACGGAGGGCTCTTAGTAAACAGGGGCTAAATCATGTGTCATTTATCCTTCCACCTGTGTTGGCTGCCTTGGTACTCTGCAAATAAGAGGCATCCATAAACTTTTATCTAACTGAAGGATGCAAACACTTGCAGCAAAGACACAGAAGTATTTCCGAGCTCCTGGTGTGCTGTTGTTCCCCGTCAAGAATGTTTAAGAGGAACAAAGAGGGTTGCATGCCTGTTTTATTCACTACACCTAGGCTACTGCATACACCTATGCAGTAGGTGCTCAATAAATATTGAAGATACGAGTAAGCCTGATGGTTTTTATTGAATCTTTCCTGACACATGAAACTGGTTTTTTCCCATAATCGTTTAATTTATAAAAATGATTCTGGGCAGATTTTTTAAACCATTTTTTAGATTGAACTGTAGTTAATCTACAATGTTGTGTTAGTTTCAGGTGTACAGCCATATATATATGTATATATATTATTCTTTTCCAGATTCTTTTCCATTATAGGTTATTGCAAGATATTGATGGGCAGATTTTTTAAAAATACATTTTCAAATAAACACTCATTTTGTAGTGTATTCTCTTGTTTGGTTTTATGCCTTTCTCTAAGTCCTGGTGAATTTCTGCATTTGCCCCAATCTTTTGTTTTCATGGAATGCATTCATCATACTCAAAAACTGGACTCCCTAGAAAGGCTCTACCAGAGTAATTGCCCAAAACTCTTTCATAAGGATAGAAAATGGTGCAAAGGGATGCAATCAATGGTGATAACTATTTTAGTAATCAGATGGCATGCCGAAAGGTAAAATAAACAGACTTTGCTGTTAATCCTTATGGGTACTATGCGATATTGAATTAAGTTAGTTTAAAGAGAAATTGTAGAAATTGTGTTCATATTTTCATTTATTCATTGATAAAGAAATGTCCAGGTAGGGTGCTGTTTTATTTATTTAATACCTGTTTTCTTTTATTTATAATTTTTAACTGAAATATAGTTGATTTACAATGTTGTGTTAATTTCTGTTGTACCGCAAAGTGATTCACTTATACATATATACATTCTTTTCCACTATGGTTTATCATAGGCTATTGAATATAGTTCCCTGTGTTCTACAGTAGCACCTTGTTGTTTATCCATTCTCTATATAATAGCTAACATTAGCTAACCTCAAACTCCCACGCCATCCCTCCCCCAATCCCCTCCCCCTTGGCAACCACCAGTCTGTTCTCTATGTCTGTGAGTCTGTTTCTGTTTCATAGGTAGGTTCATTTGTGTCATATTTTAGATTCCACCTATAAGTGATATCCTATGGTCCTTATCTGTTTTCTGATACAGAATTGTCCCAGACAGGATGCTGAAGATACTTTGGTGATGAACGAAACAAAAATCCTTACCCTTGGGGGACTTACAATTAGTAAAAGAGTCAATGAAGACTCTTCTTATAAAGTAAGAGTCTATATAGTAAATAAACTAAAAAGTATTTTAGAAAAATAGAATAGCAAGTGCTATTGAAACAGTTGATGTAGAGCAGGCAGGCTGCGGGGTAGAAGTGTGGAGTTGTGGGCTGAAATTTTCACTGAGGTCTAAAGGCAGAAAGGGAAAGCAAAACGGGCATGACACTTCTTGAAGGAAGAGTTGGAAGGAGTGAGGGAGGGAGCTACACAGATGTGGGGACCAAACAATGCAGAGGCCCCAAGGCAGGAGTGAGCAGGTGTCTCCCAGGTAACCTCTGACTTGAAGACAGGGAGGGTAGGAGAAATACAAGATGAGGGCTCAGTGTGACAGGGTACCAGATACTTAAGTCTGTTTCACTGGCTACCTTGGGGAGTTATTGCAAAGCATTGAGCAAGGTGGTTATTATCTGCTTACCTGTGTTGGGAAATGCCTCGGACATGGGCCCGAGTGGTGGAGACCAAGGATGCAGAAATTCATGGGGAAAAAAAATGGAGGGTCAGCCTTCAGGGCAATGCTGTTGAGTTTGGTCAGAAGTGGTATCTGATCCTCAGAGTATTTCAAAGGTGTAGCCAAAAGGATTCATCTAACAGATTAGATGTAGAATATGAGAGAGTGTAGACAGAAAGATGTCTACGGTTTTAGGAACCTATGAATTGTGCACAGTTTCAAGAGCTCACAGCTAAAGTCAAAGCCCACACTTGTATTAACCCTCTGGATGGGGATTGCTTTGAAATCCATAGTTTTGAAACAGGAAGGGATATTACTGTTGTAAAATATTAGTGGCTGAATCATAGGTGTCATTGACATTTTGTGTTATTCACTTCAAAGAAAGGTATTTCACTTGAAAGCATACTGACCTATTCGCCCCAGCATTTCAGGGTTACACTTACTTTAAAAATCCTCTTCAAGTATATTCTAGAGAGCTTTGATATACAGATTCATGAAATCAGTGCTACCTTGCTAGTTAATTAAATTGCAACAAAACTAGTGAGATGTTCTCAAGAGGAATTGAAATATGTATTTGTGGTATTTCAGCGGCAAATGGGCTGTTTACTAATGCTTGAAAATATGAAGATGCATTGCTCTGAAAATTGTTAATATTAATTCCTGTGTTGCTTTCCTTTTTTTACATCTACAATTCCTATTTAAAAGTATATCAAGAAAATGTCTAACATTGCATATTCTTTAATTATTTCGGTTACAGATGAAAGAACTTTTGGAAGTAAGAAAATGAAGGCAAAAATACATTACAAAACTACTGGGTAATAATAGGCCAGCCAAAACCAACAACAACAGCATAAAATTAGATTAAAAACTGCTAGTTAAAAGAAACAATGAACATAGATGAAATGAGTATTTTTATAAAAAGACTGTTCCCTGATAACTTAGAAATAATTTTTAGTTTAACCAAAAGCATATCAATATGAGCAAAATGAAACTAATTCATCTGGATAATGCAAACAAAAAAAAACCCGAGAGGGGACTTCCCTGGTGGTGCAGTGGTTAAGAATCCGCCTGCCAATGCAGGGGATGTGGGTTCGAGCCCTGGTCCAGGAAGATCCCACATGCCATGGAGCACCGAAGCCCGTGCGCCACAACTACTGAGCCTGCACTCTAGAGCCCGCGTGCCACGTCTACTGAGCCTGCACGCCACAACTCTGAAGCCCACGTGCCTAGAGCCTGTGCTCCGCAACAAGAGAAGCCACTGCAGTGAGAAGCTTGTGCACAGCAACGAAGAGTAGCCCCTGCTCGCCACAACTAGAGAAAGCCCGTGCACAGCAATGAAGACCCAACGCAGCCAAAAGAAAACAAAACAAAAAAAGAAAAATACCAGAAAATTCTATTGACCCTTCATCCATTTTTTTATTCTAAGGAGGCTTTAACATACAGTCATCAGTATTGGAAAGTATTTGCAGGAGAGAGGAGCATGGATTCATAGCAATAGGTCAAAGATAGAAATGGGGATCTCTTTTTAATATCAAAATTAAGTTTCCCCTGAATATGCAGTGACCTGTAAGAACTTGAAAACATATTTAAAATGTATTATTGATACAAATGCATTAAAATATATTAAATTGTTTAGTAAACATGTAGCACGGGCATGTTTCTAAATTTATAGTATTCCATCAGATAATAATTTTCATAGATATAAGCAATGCAAACATTTCCCAAGAATGTACAGCACATTGACAGCTTTGGATAAACTGTTTTTCTGCTCTTAAAAGTTGTTATCTGCATCAAAAAAAAAAAAAATCATGAGAGCCAACTAAATAAACCATTTGAGTTTGAATATCTCATATTATGCCAAAAATATGGCTCACTTTGCTCCTATTTTTTCATATTACTCGTCAAAATGTACTAAAATTTATCTGTGTGAAGGACGAAAAAAACTTTATGAGTTGAGAATATACTGATTTATATATTTAATATATAGACATGGCTGAATAAATACAAGGACAATTTTAATAATACTCTTAGGCACTCATTAACCTTTTCATTAAAGTTAATGGAACTTAGTTGTTGGTGACAACACATGGAATAAGTAGTCATGTATGAGCAAGGCAAAAAAAAAAAAAGACTATAATGAAAATTTCCCAGTGGAATTCATTTAAATATCCCAGTTGAAAACTACCATAATTTCAAAATCACTTAGTTCTAGCAAAATCATCTAAGAAGTGTGAAGTTTCAAAAATTGCTTATAAAGAAGGTAAAGAAAACTGTTTCCATGGATAGTGACATTATACCTAAGCTGTAGAGACACAATAGACCAGTTTTCAGTCCTATTTTTGAAGAATAACTCGTTTTTTTCAGGAACCACTCAGTTATGAATGGATTGCTTTATCCAGCAAATAAGATACTCTTATACTTTCTTTTACCTTTTACAGTCTTTATTCATTCATTTTCTTGTTCATGGATATACTTTTTAAAGAGAACTCAGACTTTCTAAGTACCATTGAAAAATAAATATATTGAAAAATCTTTTGATAAATTAGAAATTTTTAACTCATTCATTTGATTTAAAATGGATTGGAGAAATTTGGGAAGTTGGTAATTTTATTCCTTTGTCCACAACAACAGATAGTGAAAATCAGACACAAAACAATACAATGAAAAGAAATATCCATAAGTTCAAGTATATGGAGATGATAAACATAAAATATATTTGTTGTCAAATATTCAAGGAATTTTAAAAACTCATAGAATAGGAAACTTCTTTTTTTAATATAAATTTATTTATTTACTTATTTATTTGGCTGCGTTGGGTCTTCGTTGCTGTGCGCAGGCTTTCTCTAGTTGTGGCAAGCGGGGGCTACTCTTCGTTGCGGTGCACGAGCTTCTCATTGCAGTGCCTTCTCTTGTTGCAGAGCACGGGCTCTAGGCGCATGGGCTTCAGTAGTTGTGGCGCATGGGCTCAGTAGTTGTGGCGCCCGGGCTTAGTTGCTCTGCGTCATGTGGGATCTTCCCGGACCAGGGCTCAAACCCGTGTCCCCTGCATTGGCATTCGGATTCTTAACCACTGCGCCCCCAGGGAAGTCCCTAGGAAACTATTCTTATCTTCAAATACATGCTTACTGTTTTTATTGCTTCTCCAAACAAGGATTATATTTCTGTTTAGATGTACAGTCTGCATTTTTTAATTAAAATATCACACTAATTTTATCATGTCACTAACGATTCTTCCATTCCATGATTTTAATAGCTACAAATGAGTCCCTTCAAGGCATGGATCATATTTTTGGCAATTGAGGTGGTGTGTCAGTCTGGGTGCAATCAGGGAAGCAGACCCAGGGACGCCTCTTTACACAGTGCTGAGGGTGGGTTAACACGCCCTATAAGGCTGTCATTTTTAATATCTGACTTTGGCTCTTGAAGTCTACAGTTAGTAGAAGCAGATAAATGTCAAGTGGAGAGAAATAGAGCAAACAGAAACCCACAAGCACACGTTTGCACATTAGAGCAGCACCAGAGGTGAGTGGTCAACTCATCCATTATATTGGGACGGTAATAATACCTACAGTATAACATAGTTGTAAGGACTAAACGGATTGTTAGGATGCCACCTGGTATAAAGGATAGTCCCTTCTCAGTACAAGCAGTGCTAGTACCAGACCTGTAGTCCTGGTGTTGGCGGCTGTAGGGTTAATACTAATGACTTGGTGAAACCACTCTTCATAAAGCATGTTCCTACCAATACTACCAACAGGACATGGGAGATGCCCTCCCGTCTTATCAAGCAAAGGCTGGCATGAACGTCTGCGTTTCTCCCCATTCCCTAAAATAATTCCCATCTTTTAAAAGCCTTCTTTAAATCAAGCTCTGTTTAAACATTGGCTATACTTCAAAGGCTTACATTCATCTTGAAACTCTTACACAAAGGAAGACATCGACTGTTCTGAGAATGATAAGGAAATGACTTGTTTATGATTAGAAAACACACATCAGGTGTTTCAATATTTTGAGTGAGGAAAATGTCAGAAACATATCTTCTGGGTACTTTTTCATTTTCTAACATATGTATGATTTTTTTTCTTCTTCTTTGATATTTGGTAGGGCATTTGGAACGTCGAAAATATACCATAGTCCAATCTGACCCTCAATTAATTTTTAAAAATCTTTGGAAATAAGCCTGATAACCAAAGATCACCACTGGAGCCAACATTTGAATATACCATGGACAGAAGACTCAGATAATCTTGGGGAACACATGGAGTGATAATGTGAAATTTTAAATAAATGTCTAAAAATATGTCTCAACCTTTTCAGGTGGGAACATTTGTTTGCAACAGAGATGATTGTTCACCTAGAATCTAGCACCTGCAGACCCATCCAAAAAACCTGCTGGGGATCAGGGCCCCAGCGATTCATGTTTACAATAACTGCTGTAAAGCATTTAGGAAACCAACTGCACATTTTACATAAAATAAGATGCATTTAGATCGATGGCGCCTAGATTTTGTCAAAGCTTTCTATGTTTCAAACACTTTTGTAGAAAGAGCTGCACTAAGTCAGGTTTTGTATGAGATCAGTTAACTGGGTATTGATCTCACCAGGTTAATTTTTTTCTTTTTTCTTTTTTTTTTGGCCATGCCACGTGGCATGCGGGATCTTACTTCCCCTACTAAGGGATGGAACCCGTGCCCCCTGCAGTGAAAGCACGGAGTCTTAACCACTGGATCGCCAGGAAAGTCCCAGTTTAATTTTTTTCAGGAAGTGTTGGTAAAAGAATTTTGGCCACTTGTGTCATCCAGCTTATTTTAAAGTTATGTCTGTAACAGAAATAAAGTTTTACAGACTGTTTAAATTTCTGATACTGAAACGAGACACATGTGAAAAGTGGAGAAGACTCAAGGAATTCAAAAGGAAGATGTCCAGAGATAAAAGATGAGATTATGAAAAGAAGGGCACCAGGAATACTTTCTTGCCATGGTTATTAGCAAGCGTGGGGGAAGATAGAACTGGGAATTGACAGTGCAGACATTTGTTTCCCATACCAGGCAGTACTGGGGACCTCTGTGTGGACTAGGAAACTACAAGAGGTCTGGCTTTTTGTGCATTCAGAGAAATTGCTTTGGAGAAACATTGTCACAAACCACGTGGACTTCAATTTCTAAGCTCCCTTCCTTTTTGAGAATCCAAGGCTAAGCATCTCACAGGTGTCCAGGGCCAGTCCCGAGAGGCTGTCCATTTTCTCTAACTTTCTTTTAGGACTGGTGAGGGGGGAAGCATGTGTGTGTTTTGAGTTTGAAGGGCTATCCAGCTTGTATTTAAAACACATTTTTGGTGCAAGCACCAAAAGTTTTCTCTAACAAAACCTTTGCTCTTATTGTATCTTACTTCCATTTTTCATTCTCAACCCCTTGACAAAATTAACTTTTGTCTTTAGAATATAATTTATGGGCTATTGCTTTGGCTTGTGTGTGTATACATAAGTACATGTATGAATATATATGTAGATAGATGGACGGATAGATAGATGAATAGATGCATGATTGGATGGATGGACGGACGGATGGATGGATGGATGGGTTGATGGATGGATGATTCAATGGATGGATGATAGATAGTGAGAGAGAGAGAATTTGTATTTTCCTCTTTTCTCATAGTAGATTTGTTATCATCCACAATACAACCCTTGGAGGAATCTCAAAACCCAAGTTTTCCACACTATAGAGTCAGAATGTTTGCATACACATTCCCATCATAGAATGCCTCTCCATGAACTCTTACAGAGAAATCTTACCTCACAGTTTTAAGCAGTGTCTATTTTCAGTTTGTCTAGCCCTATTTAAAATACACACTTTTGGTGCAAGCACCAAATGTTTTCTTTAACAGAACCTTCGCTGTCATTGTATTTACTTCCATTTCCCACTCTCAATCCTTTGGTGAAATTAACTTTTTTCTTTTAGATCATAATTTATGGGCCATTGCTCTGGCTTGTTTGTGTGTGTTCATAAATACAGTTGACCCTTGAACATCACAACATGGGGGGTTAGGGGTGCCAACCATCTGTGCAGTCAGAAATCCATGTATAATGTGTAGTTGGCTCTCTGTATCCACAGTTCCACATCCATGGAGTCAACAAATTGCAAATTATGTAGTACTGTGGTATTTACTATTGAAACTAATCTGCATATAAGTGGATTCGCAGAGTTAAAACCCACTTTGTTCAAGGGTCAACTGAACATTTATGCATATATATATAGATTGATAGTTGGATGAATAAATGATTGTATGGATGGATAGATGGAAGGATTGATGATTGAATGGATGGATGGATGCATAGAAAGATTGACGGATGGATGGATGGATAGTTGGATAATAAGATGGATGGATTATTGGATAGATAGATGGATGGATGAATAAATGATTGTATGGCTGGATAGATGGAAGGATTGATGATTGGATGGAAGGATGGATCGTGAACAAGAGAGATAGACAATTAGATTTTTCTTTTTTCTCACAGTGGGTTTGTTATATATCATCCATTACGACCCTTGGAGGAATCTGAAATTCCAAGTTTTCCACTCTGTAGAGTCAGAATGTTTGAATACATATTTCCATCATAGAATGCCTCTCCACGTAATCTTATGGAGAAATCTGGCTTCACAGTTTTAAATGGTGTCTCTTTTCAGTTTGTCTAACCACTTGCTACTCCATGGCATCAGTTTGGATTATCACTCAGGAGCAGGGTAGAAGGAGACCCCGCCCCAGATCTATAGAATCAGAATCTGCATTTCATCAGTGATCTGGGTGCACATTATGTTTGAGAAGCACTGTTACCTTGTGTGTAAGTCAGCTCTAGGTCACAAACATGCAGGAGTAGTCACCCAGCATATTCGGGAAAATATTAAGTGAAATAAAAGACAACCTAAGGCCAAAGTCACAGAACAAAGGTGTGTCCTGGTGGGAGTTAATAGTCAACTAAATCAATCTAACACTCTGCAAAGCTGAATGCATTATATAATTCTTCAGGATGAGAGGATGGCTCGTGAGGTCTGCCAACCCTGAATATTTATCCTGCCTGGCTTTATGTCTGTCGTTTATTATGTATGCCTCAATCTTCTCACTGAATTATGCTGGTGTGTTTGGATGTCTGCCTCTCGGGCTGCAGGTGGGAGATTTTTGAGTATGGAAACTGCATTTGAGACTGCCTGGATGGGGAGCTATACAATATACTGAATTGAAATAAATGCCACATTTTATTTAGTGGTTGTTAAAAAAAAAAAAAGAAGCAAAAGACAGCAGCTGATGTCTTCTGAATCCCTCCATGCTCCGGGAAAACCACAGCATCATACACAGCTTACCTGAAAGGCTATTAACGCTGAGGTGTCAGCTTCAACACCTGGGTCTCTGCCTTTAGCTGGCAAGCTGGGCATCTGCCTATGAACTTGCATACAATTGCACTTGGAAAGCTTTTTCCAAATCAAGTCAAGGATACTCTGAAACAAGCGACCACATTTGGTTGCTCCATTTTCTCTATCAGACACTTGATACTTCCCTTTCCATGGGAATCCACAGTATGATTCTATAGAGACTATACTGTATCGACATTGAAAGATACAGACATATTTTGAAAAGTTATAAAGCAGGAGAAAATGAAGATCTGTACCCACCCCTATCATTGTAGCTATAACTACATGGCAGGGGCTAGCATCCTTCTATGCCATGCTTCTTCATAATTCTTATTATTCAAGGTGACAGCAAGTTCATTCCTTTAGTACTATCTTGTCTGACTGTACTCCAGGGAGCTGAATTATGCTCCCCCAGCCCCCCAATATGTCCATGCCCTAACATTTCAAACCTGTGAATATATTACTTTACATGGTCAAAGGGACTTTGCAGATGTGGTTATCTTGAGAATATCTGGAGATGGGGAGATGATCCCCGGGGATCCAGCTGAGCCCAGAGTCATCACGAGGGTCCTTTTGAAAGGGAGGCAGGGGGCTCCAGTCCTAGAGAAGATGTGAGGACTCACAAAGAAGTCAAAAAGGGAGATTCGAAGATGCTGTGCTGCTGGATTTGAAAATGGATCAAGAAGCCAGAAGCGAAGGGAGGCATATCACTTATATGTGGAATCTAAAAAAATGACAGAAACAAGCTCCTTTACAGAACAGGCATGTGGCATAAACAGACACACACAACCATATATCAAAAAGATCAACAACAAGGCCCTACTGTAGAGCACAGGGAACTCTATTCAGTATCTTGTAATAACCTATAATAGAAAACAATCTGAAAAAAAATTGATGTGTGTGTGTGTATAGATATATATATAAATATATATCTGAATCACTTTTCTGTACACCTGAAACTAACACAATATTATAAATCAACTCGGCTTCAATTGAAACAAAAAGATACAGAATTATTCCCTCACTACAAAGATCTACCTAGTGCTACCCTTTCACATTCTCAGGCTCCCACGATCTCCCACCTCTGACGACCATGCATCTCTTCTTCATCTCTATAACTTTGTCATTTCAAAAATGTCACAGCAGGGAAGCATACCAGCTTCTTAACGTGAGGTAGAGCTTTTTCACTCAGTGGGTGACTCTTGTTTTTATTTTATGTTTCTTTTCGGAAGCGTGGTGCAGAAGTTAAACCCAGGGGACTCATGGGGAGAGGGTCTGGACTCTGACACTTAGGAGAGAGAGTCACCCAGCTGTCTGACCCTTGAATTTCTTATCTGTAAAATGGGGATAACTGTGTCATCACAGAATGGTACGAGGATTGAACGAATTAATGCATGTCAGTCTCTGACTAGACTGTTGGTTACAAGGTAAGACATCAATTAAAATGAGATGTTTTACTATGGAAAACAGTGTGGAGGTTCCTCAAAAAATTAAAAATAGAACTACCATATGATCCAGCAACTCTACTCCTGGGTAGTTATCTGAAAGAAACAAAATCAGTATCTGGAAAAGACATCTAAACCCCTATGTTCATTGCAGCATTATCTACAGTACCCAAGATACGGAAACAGTCAAAGTATCCATCTGACAGATGAATGGATAAGAAATATGTGGTATATCTATACACTGGAATAGTATTCTTCCATTAAAACAAAGGACATCCTGCCATTTTCAACAACATGGATGGACCTTGAGGGCATTACATTTAGTGAAATAAGTCAGAAAAAGAAAAATACTTTATGATTTCAGTTATATGTGTAATCTATAAAACAAACCAGCAAACAAACAAAAAGAATCCATCTCATAGATACAGAGAACAGACTGGTGGTTGCCAGAGTTGGGGGGGTAGGCAAAATCGGTGAAGGGGACCCAAGGGTACAAACTTCCAGTTATAAAATAAATAAGTCCTGGGGTGTAATGTACAGCATGGTGACTATAGTTAATGGCACTATTTAATTTATTTTTTTTATAATTAATTTTTATTGGAGTATAGTTGCTTTGCAATGTTGTGTTACTTTCTACTGTACATCAAAGTGAATCAGCTATACGTATACACATATCCCCTCTTTTTTGGATTTCTTTCCCATTTAGGTCACCACAGAGCACTGAGTAGAGGTCCCTGTGCTATTCAGTAGGTACTCATGAGTTATCTATTTTATACATAGTATCAGTAGTGTATATATGTCAATCCCAATCTCCCAGTGCATCCCACCCCCTCCTTTTCCCCCCTTGGTGTACATACGATTGATCTCTACGTCTGTGTCTCTATTTCTGTTTTGCAAGTAAGATCATCTTTACCATTTTTCTAGATTCCACATATATGTGTTAATATACGATATTTGTTTTTCTCTTTCTGACTTAACTTCACTCTGTATGACAGTCTCTAGGTCCATCCACATCTCTACAAATGACCCAGTTTTTTTCCTTTTAATGGCTGAGTAGTATTCCATTGTATATATGTACCACATCTTCTTTATCTGTTCCTCTGTTGATGGACAGTTAGTTTGCTTCCATGTCCTGGCTATTGTAAATAGTGCTGCAGTGAACATTGTGGTACATGACTCTTTTTGAATTATGGTTTTCTCTGGGTATATGCCCAGTAGTGGGATTGCTGGGTCATATGGTAATTCTATTTTTAGTTTTTTAAGGAATCTCCATACTGTTCTCCATAGTGACTGTATCAATTTACATTCCCACCAACAGTGCAAGAGGGTTCCCTTTTCTCCACACCCTCTCCAGCATTTATTGTTTGTAGATTTTTTAATGATGGTCATTTTGACAGGTGTGAGGTGATAACTCATTGTAGTTTTGATTTGCATTTCTCTAATAATTAGTGATGTTGAGCATCTTTTCATGTGTTTCTTGGCCATGTGTATGTCTTCTTTGGAGAAACGTCTATTTAGGTCTTCCACCCATCTTTTGATTGGGTTGTTTGTTTTTTTGGTATTGAGCTGCATGAGCTGCTTGTATATTTTGGAGATTAATCCTTTGTCAGTAGCTTCGTTTGCAAATATTTTCTCCCATTCTGAGAGTTGTCTTTTCATCTTGTTTATGGTTTCCTTTGCTGTGCAAAAGCTTTTAAGTTTAATTAGGTCCCATTTGTTAATTTTTGTTTTTATTTTCGTTAGTCTAGGAGGTGGGTCAAAAAAAGATCTTGCTGTGCTTTATGTCCAAGAGTGTTCTACCTATGTTTTCCTCTAAGAGTTTTATAGCTTCTGGCCTTACATTTAGGTCTTTAATCCATTTGAAGTTTATTTTTGTGTATGGTGTTAGGGAGTGTTCTAATTTCATTCTTTTACATGTAGCTGTCCAGTTTTGCCAGCACCACTTATTGAAGAGGCTATCTTTTCTCAATTGTATATTCTTGCTTCCTTTATCAAAGATAAGGTCACCATATGTGCGTGGCTTTATCTCTGGGCTTTCTCTCCTTTTCTATTGGTCTGTATTTCTGTTTTTGTGCCAGTACCATACTGTCTTGATTACTGTAGCTTTGTAGTATATTCTGAAGTCAGAGAGCCTGATTCCTCCAGCTCCATTTTTCTTTTTCAAGATTGCTTTGACTATTCGGGGTCTTTTGTGTTTCCATACAAATTGTAAAATTTTCTGTTCTAGTTCTCTGAAAAATGCCCTGGGTAATTTGATAGAGATTGCATTTAATCTGTAGATTGCTTTGGGTAGTATAGTCATTTTTACAATATTCATTCTTCCAATCTGAGAACATGATATATCTCTCCATCTATTTGTATCATCTTTCATTTCTTTCATCAGCATCTTATAGTTTTCTGAGTACAGGTCTTTTGCCTCCATTGGCAGGTTTATTCCTAGGTATTTTATTCTTTTAGTTGCAATTGTAAATGGGATTTTTTCCTTAATGTCTCTTTCTGATCTTTTGTTGTTAGTGTATAGGAATGCAAGAGATTTCTCTAAATGTTTGATAGAATTCGCCTGTGAAGCCATCTGGTCCTGGACTTTTGTTTGTTGGGAGTATTTAAAATCACAGATTGAATTTCAGTACTTATCATTGGTCAGTTCATATATTCTATTTCCTGTTTCAGTCTTGGAAGGTTGTACTTTTCTAAGAATTTGTCCATTTCTTCCAAGTTGTCCATTTTATTGGCATATATTTGCTTATAGTCATCTCTTATCATCCTTTGTATTTCTGTGGTGTCAGTTGTAACTTCTCCTTTTTCATTTCTAATCTTATTGATTTGAGTCCTCTCCATTTTTTTCCTGATGAGTCTGGCTAAAGGTTTATCAATTTTGTTTATCTTCTCAAAGAACCAGCTTTTAGTTTCATTGATCTTTGCTACTGTTTTCTTCATTTCTATTTCATTTATTTCTGCTCTGATCTTTTTGATTACTTTCCTTCTACTAACTTTGGGTTTTGTTTTTTTGTTGTTATTGTTGTTCTTTTTCTTGTTGCTTTAGGTGTCAGGTTAGATTGTTTATTTGAGATTTTTGTTTCTTGAGGTGAGATTGAATTGCTATAAATTTCCCTCTTAGAACTGCTTTTGCTGCATCCCATAGGTTTTGGGTCGTTGTGTTTTCTTTTTTAAAAAGATAAATTTATTTATTTATTTATTTATGGCTGTGTTGGGTCTTTGCTGCTGTGTGCGAGCTTTCGCTAGTTGCGACGAGCGGGGCCTACTCTTCGTTGCGGTGCGCAGGCTTCTCTCATTGCAGTGGCTTCTCTTGTTGCAGAGCACGGGCTCTAGGCATGCAGGCTCTAGAGGGCAGGCTCAGTAGTTGTGGCGCACGGGCTCAGTTGCTCCACGGCATGTGGGATCTTCCCAGACCAGGGCTCGAACCCGTGTCCCCTGCCTTGACAGGTGATTCTTAACCACTGTGCTACCAGGGAAGCCCCCATCGTGTTTTCATTGTCATTTGTTTCTAGGTATTTTTTGATTTCCTCTTTGATTTCTTCAGTGATCTCTTGGTTATTTAGTAGCATATTGTTTAGCCTCCATGTGTTTGTGTTTTTTACAGTTTTTTTCCTGTAATTGATTTCTAATCTTATATCATTGTGGTCAGAAAAGATGCTTGATATGATTTCAGTTTTCTTAAATTTACCAAGGCTTGATTTGTGACCAAAGATGTGATCTGTCTTGGAGAATGTTCTTTGTGCATTTGAGAAGTGTGTTTTGCTGCTTTCAGATAGAATGTGCTATCAATATCAATTAAGTCTATCTGGTCTAATGTATCATTTAATGCTTCTGTTTCCTTATTAATTTTCTGTCTGGATGATCTGTCCATTGGTGTAAGTGGGAACAACACTTTTATATTTAAAAGTTGCCAAGACAGTAAATCTTAAAAGTTCTCATCACTGGGAAAAACGATGTGCGGTGATTTATGTTAACGAAACACATTGTGATGATCATTTTGCTTATATACTTGTATCAGATCATTATGCTGTACACTTAAAACTAATACAGTGTTGTATCTTAACTATATCTCAATAGATAGATAAATAAATAAACTATTTCACGAGCACATTGCTCTCAATAGATGGATGATAGATCATAGATAAATGATAGATGGGTAGATAGATGGATGGATGGATGGATAGACAGAAGGATGGATAGATAGATACATATATATGATCTTAAATATACATATTTCCTGTTGATTGATGCTTAATAATCTAGTTTGATTGAGTACATGGTAGGAGACTCAAACTGTGTAGTTTAACCCATTTTTCCATTTGAGAAGGGAGGGTGTATGGTCAGCCCATTTGCGATGGCTGTTGTCATCTTTCTGTCCATCCCCTGCTTGACCAGATGCTGCTTCACTCACATCCTTTTAATGATAGGGCTTAATCTGTAACTGCCTCTGTGCTTGCCCCCTGCCCCAACCGCTGGTTTCCTTGGTAACTGTTGAGCCAGCTTTCCAATCACCCTGTAAATGGTAGCCTCCTTACCCCCTGAGGAGCAAAGATTGTTTCCATGTCCTGTCCGTCATCTGCCACACACGGTCCGTTGTAACTCCAGGACCTTGCTTCACATGTGTAAGGTCCGCCATCTGTTAAACCACTGATGTCTCTGTTGCTGACCCCAGGCTCTTTCTTCCGTTTCCAGGTCAGGCAAGTATAGGGCTTGCAGGCCTGCGGGGTGCAGCCCAACAGAAGTCAAATGGAATTAAAACCTCCATTGCTGTACAAAAGGTAAAAATTGCCAAGATTTTAGGTAGATTCAAACGGTGCCTTTCTAGTCAACTCCTAAACTTTCACATGTGTTTACTATTGAGAAGTTAGAGCGGAGCATAGTATAAGTATGTGTAGGAAAATCACGTCCTGTTTTTAAAAAACAGCCTGCCTTTCTGTTCTGTCTCTGCTGTGTGTAGGACACAAAGGTAGCTGGGATTGTGTGACTTTTTTTTCTCTCCTCATTATTTAACACCTTATGATAAACGGAACCCAGGCACAATTCATCAGGCAACACAAGCTGACAAAGCTCAGCTGGAAACATTTAAAACACAGCCTCTGTGAAAGAGAAAATTGTGTAGCTCTGTACATGCAAAATTGGGGCCATGATCTAGTTTAAATAATTCCTCTTTCTAAAGCCTGCCAGACACATGACTGTAAAATACATCATTCGCACTTATATTGGTAATTAAAAAATGCCAGCCTGTAATCTAAAGGTGTAAAAGGGAGGGAAAAATCTTGCTTGTTTCCCCTGCAGTTCATACATGACTTTGTCCTCATCCCAACATTTCAAAAAAGGCAACTGTGTGTGAAATCTACATAAATCATCTACTAATACAGGAGTTATGCTCTATAAAAATTTAAAATACATCAATGTTGGGACTTAAAATAGTCAAATTTATCTGGACAATATGGAAGAGAACATTACAAATAAACAAGATACCTGAAATATAAAGAATTTCCTTGTTATCAGTTTACTTCCAAGAGCAGAAAGTAACCAGGTATAGATCATTAAAAGATTTCTTAGTAGGTTCACTTAGAAGGCAGTTTATGAAAGTAAAAGACAATTTAATATTAACAGACTAGTCAGCCCTTGAGATTGAGTTAAGATTTCTTTGGTTCTTTTTGTTCTTAAGATAGTTTAGCTATTTTTCTTAACTCATGTTATTAATTTTCAAGCAATTTGTTGAAAAAAACTGTATAACCATCAGCCCAAATCCTCTTTAAATTTTTCCAAACATGTCATTGATTAAATCTAAGTTAACTAGTTGTTTGGCTTAGATATTACTAATGAATGAATGATTTGCAGATGTCATTTTTTTAGGTGGCTCAAGGCTTATTTAATTGAGCTGAGATGTGGCTTTCCATCTTTGATTTTTTAAAATTTATTTATTTATCTTTTATTTATTTATTTTTGGCTGTGTTGGGTCTTCGTTGCTGCACGCGGGCTTTCTCTAGTTGCAGCGAGCGGGGGCTACTCTTTGTTGCGGTGCACAGGCTTCTCATTGCGGTGGCTTCTCCTGTTGTGGAGCACAGGCTCTAGGCGTGTGGGCTCAGTAGTTGTGGCACGCGGGCTCAGTAGTTGCAGCTTGTGGCCTCAGTAGTTGCAGCACACAGGCTCAGTAGTTGCAGCACGCGGGCTCTAGGGCGCGTGGGATTCAGTAGTTGTGGCTCGTGGGCTCTAGAGCGCAGGCTCAGTAGTTGTGGCTCACGGGCTTAGTTGCTCCGCGGCATGTGGGATCTTCCCGGACCAGGGATCAAACCCGTGTCACCTGCATTGGCAGGCAGATTCTTAACCACTGTGCCACCAGGGAAGTCCCCATCTTCGATTTTTTTTAAAGTAACAATCCAGCTTTTAATTTTTTTTAATCACAGGCATCTGCTAGAGCTATCTAAGAAAAAGAGTAAAAGTCTACTATCTTATATTCTCATTATTTCTTTTAACAAGCTCTTCAGCTTTGTGACACTGGTGTGTGAACGTATGTAAGGCTTTTGTGGTGCTTGAAGCATATGCATTTTTAGTTTTCATTTTCTTTACTAAAATATTCTTTTAATTGTTGGACATTGACATCCTTGTCCTTGCAAGGCTGTTTTTTTTTTTTTCCTGGTATAAAAGTATTATTTTCCTATTCAGAGTGCATTTATAAATATTTTATGAGATATTCCTTTTTTTTTTTTTTAACAAATAAATGATTAAGTATATAATCCCTCGTTATTAACTATAGTCACCATGCTGTGCATTCAATCCTCAGCATTTACTCTTGAAAGTAGCTGAGAGTAGATCTTAACTGTTTTCACCACCAAAAATAAAAAAAATTATAAAGTTAACTATGTGAGGTAATAGATATGTTAATTATCTTGATCTTGGTAATAACTCCACAATATACATGTGTATCAAACCATCACATTACACGCTTTAAATGTACACAATTACATTTGTCAGTTATTCCTCAGTAAATTTTTTACAAAAATCAAAAATGCATCAAATGATTTAAGTTTCCAACGTTTCACCTTTGACAAGGCAAATCTGCGTAGGAAACCCAACGGAGGAAGTCCTTTGTCACAAACAAATCCCTTCCTGTCCCCAAGCCCACAAAGCTCCCCCTCAATATTTTTTTGCCCTTTAAACTGATACAACAGGGATATTGACCTTCCCTCCAGAATTAACCCTATTTTCATGTCTCCCAAGAACCAGTCTTTACTACCAAGAATTGCCAGCTTATGTCGATAACTTGTCTTCTTTAAGTGACACATTCCTGTTTTGCAGTTTCTACCAGGACATGCATATTCATTGGTAAATTAAAATAAAGCGAGAAAGCTTCCCCACAGGTATGCAGATGTTTTGTAAGATAGCCACCTTGAACACATTGCTTCATCCTCGCCTTGGTATCAATACTTGCAGATATGCATCCTCTCCATCAGAGGTGCTTTGCTGTTCGCCTCAAGTTTGATAAATTCTGGTGCTTGCCTAGTCTATTATCCAGTCATATCGTGTCTACTCTTAGGAAAAGTATGGCTCAGAAGTCAGTAAACTTTAATATCATCCTTAACATCCTCTTTAGTAAAATCATGCCATCATTTGCAGATGTGAAATAAGGTGGACTTTTTATGAGGGTTCTGGGATGTTTCTGATGTCCCTTGCAGTGAATTAATTAGTTCTGTTCATTTGAAGTCCGATGGCTTAATTGTACTTTCTCCAGTCAGGTGAAGTCCAGTCACTTTTAATATCTGCCCATAAGGAAGCATGTTGGCGGGTCATTTCTCTTTCCTGGATTGAAGTGAGCTGGGATGTTCTATGATCTGAAAGACTTGTCCAATATTAATTATAAACTACTTGAAGGTCACGGGAGACCTGAGGAAAGTTTGGCCATGGGGATGGTGGTAGAGATTGAGGGTTCCTCTGAGTCTGTAACCACGGGATATTTTTTCTTTGTAAATTTTTAATAACATCTTAATGACCAATTTATTAATGCCTAAGTTAACGGTGAATGCAAAATCTGTTAACAGCCTTTGGCCATAGCAAATAGCCCATGTCTCACATGAAGTGCTGAATTGGTTCTGTGCTTCTATACCTGGGGATTCTTATTCATCACAGTCAGCAGTATTCTTTCTCCAAGGTTATCCCCCCAAAAGATCCTACCCTATGTTCCTGGAGTGTTTGAATGAGCTGGACATACCATGAGCCCTAAGATTACAGGATGCTTAGCCTGTGTCTGGATGTTAACAGTCACTGGGTTATATTGGTGTTAAACGTATACCTGCCCTGGGATTCTCAATTTCCATTTTTAAGACTCTGTCGTCTGGGATAGAGGTGTTCCCACAGCGAACAGAGTATACACAGTATGTGTATAGAATATACGTTCACACAGAGGAGTACAGAGCTGCAAGGTGCGATAAAATAGCCTATGAGCACATATTTCCATGAACACTGCAAATGTGTCTGTCCCGAACATAGCCATGCTCTGAATCTAAAATCTAAAATTTAGATTGGGTTTGACATATATACATATATACATTATATACATATATACATTACTATATATAAAATAGATAACTAATGAGAGCCTACTGTATAGCACAGGGAACTCTACTCAGTGCTCTGTGGTGACCTAAATGGGAAGGAAATCCAAAAAAGAGGGGCTATATGTATATGTATGACCGATTCACTTTGCTGTACAGCAGAAAGTAACACAGCAATGTGAAGTAGCTATACTCCATTAAAAATCAATTAAAAAAAATAAATAAAACACACTGAATGTCAGAGACTTCGTAGGAAAGAAAGAACATAAAATATCTCATTCACAATGTCTTGTAGTGATTGCATATTCCACTATTTCATATATATTGGGTTCAATCAAATATATTTTAAAAATTAATTTCTCCCATTCTTTTCTTTTTCTTTCATGCGGCTCTTTGAAAATTTGACCTTATATATATGGCTAACATTCCACTTCTGTTGGCTGTGCTGGGATACAGGATAGATACTCAGATTTTATTGCAATAGCTTTTATTGAAATTACATACAGATTTTATTTTTATTGCTTGTTACAGCTAAAAATTTTAAGCAAGTGACCTGGCCATCACTGTGAAAATTGTTAAACCAAGCATGCCACATCCATACCATTAGAATCTTCAAAGTGAGTAAGGAAAATGGCATCGATTCCTATCTCGAGACATGAGAAGTTTTCTAAATTACAGGGTCTGATGGAAAACGAAAAGAGACCCAAACAGGACATAAAGTGGGGTAATGTTATGACCGAAAACTGTATTCAGGTTTTCCAGAAAAACAGAACCTGATTTGGGGGCTACCTCTTGAGGGCCCCCATCCCGTATTTGCTGAGTCAGAGACTGTCAAATTGTCATCCAACACGTTACGGAAGATGCAGATTTCCCATCTCCCCCTCCACAGATTCATCCTGGGAAGTCCTTGTCTCGCTCAGGAAACCTCCAAGTTCACGTGCTTCGTGGTGGGGATCATGGCAGAGAGCGATTTCCCGTCTGCTCTGCTCAGCGGGCAAGGGCTCTCCTTCTGGAACCTTCCCTGGCTGGACAGGGCTTTCCTCTTTCCAGGAGCTGCTAACCAGGTAGAAGAGATCCTGTTCGTGCTGACCTCAAAGTCCTGCACGTTTTATACTCCATTCTGCATCTGGGCCCTTTCCAGCTAAGGGTCCCTTCTCCCGACTTTAAAACACCACCTATGAAGATGAGCAGCCTTGATTGCACCCCCAAATCATTGCCTTCTTGCCTGTCTCTCTTCATCCGGAGCCCTCCTAGCCATCCAGTGTAGATCTCATCCCTAAGGTCAGTTTCTCGGGGAGATCTACCCTCAGTGCTCCCGGAGTGCATCACATCAACTTGAAATGAGAATCCCATTTCCCCGATGTCCTCTTCCTAACACTTACTACTCCACGTTGTAATGATATCTGTCATGATGTAAACAATATGAGGTGTCTTCAGAACCCGTATGGTTAAGGACAATGCTATATTTCTTTTCTTTTTTCATATTTATTAGAGTATAATTGCTTTGAATTGCTTTATTCTTTTCTTTCTTTCCTTTTAAATTTTCTTTATTTTATTTTTGGCTGCCTTGGGTCTTCATTGCTGCGCACGGGCTTTCTCTAGTTGCGGCGAGCGAGGGCTACTCTTCATTGCCGTGCATGGGCTTCTCATTGCGGTGGCTTCTCTTGCTGTGGAGCACGGGCTCTAGGTGTGCGGGCTTCAGTAGTTGTGGCTCACGGGCTCAGGAGTTGTGGCTTGTGGGCTCTAGAGCGCAGGCTCCGTAGTTGTGGCGCACGGGCTTAGTTGCTCCGCGGCATGTGAGATCTTCCCGGACCAGGGCTCGAACCTGTGTCCCCTGCCTTGGCAGGCAGATTCTTAACCGCTGTGCCACCAGGGAAGTCCCCGTATGTTCTTATTTTTAAAAATTTAATTTTATATTGGACTATAGTTGATTTAGGATGTTGTGTTAGTTTCAGGTGTACAGCAAAGTGATTCTGTTAGTTTGTTTTTGGGTTTTTTTTTCATCTTTATTGGAGTATAATTGCTTTACAATGTTGTGTTAGTTGCTGCTGTATAACAAAGTGAATCAGCTATATGCATACATATGTCCCCATATCCCCTCCCTCTTGAGCCTCCCTATCCCACCCCTCTAGGTCATCACAAAGCTGATCTCTCTGTGCTATGCAGCTGCTTCCCACTAGCTATCTATTTTACATTTGGTAGTGTATATATGTCAGTGCTACTCTCTTACTTCGTCCCAGCTTCCCCTTACCCCCCTGTGTCTTCTTTACTTTTACTTTAAAACAAAAGAAACGTATTCCCTTACAGTCCTGGATGCCAAATGTCCATAAAGGGTATCACTGAGCTACAGTCAAGGTGTTGGCAGGGTCTTGTTCCTTCAGGATGCTCCAAGGGAAAATCTGGTCCTTGCTTTCTCCAGCTTCTGTTGGCATCCCTTGCCCTGTGGCTTGTTGCATAAGTGTGCATTTTGAGGCCGTTTATTTCCTATTACTGACATATGGGCAGTGATTGAACGAGCCATTCCAATCTTCCAACTGCTTCTCTGGTGGAATATAGTTTGTTTCCTTTGTGGATTGCCTCTGTGGTGCTTCCATGGATGTGCTGGTTCCTGTAGCATCAAGAATATTCTGGAATTGTTCAAACTCAAGAAGTCATCAGAGGAATAGCCAATTGTAGGAGATCTCTTTGGTTTCCAGAATCCACAACAATAGTTCTTCAGTAAGCACATTTGCTTCTTCAGGTCCTAGATGTCTCAGCGGTAAGTGATGAAGATTCAAGTCCCTCTTGCACAGGAATATTGATGCGTCCCTTAGGTTGTGTCTGTGGACCATGGGGACATAGTGAAGTTTTCTGAAAGTGAAGAAGTGATGATAATGATGAAGATGATGGTGGTAATGATGAATACTGAAGTTTTTGAACAATATAATTGCATGAAGTGTCCAAACCTTTCAATAGACAGCTAACAACATAGCATTTAAAAGGAGAGTCAGGGAGGGGAAAATTTCCCTCTACCCCTTGTGAGTTATTGTGGCTGGACTAATAATAAAAATGACCCAAGATAGACTAACAGGAGCAAAAGAAACACATTTCAATTCATGCACACAGAGGTCTCCTAGAAATGGGACCTAAGAAGTGGCCAAAGCAGGCAGTTTTTTAGACAAAGAAATAAATTCGTGAGGAATTGATAGGACAAAGAAATTTGGGTTTTGGGTGCTTACATAGTGGAGAATCTAAATCGAGTTTGGGCTTGGGGTGGCCAATTAAAGAAGGAACAAGGTTGCTTTATACAGGGTTCTTACCCCAAACTCCCTGTCTCTGGGGATAAGGGTGTCCTTTTACCTCTAGTTGGAGGGAGGATACCTTTCACAGGGGAGCTGTGTTTCCTGCTTTTAGGGAGACTGAGAGGAGGGTCAGAGTGTCCGTCTTACATTGGCCATTTCATAAGGAACTTTAATTCAAAATAAGCAATATGCCATGGAGGTGTATTTGGGAGTGACCTGCCCTGATCCCCAACAGGAGCTATGTTTTGGCAGAAGTCCATGCAACTTCTGCCAAAAGCATGTCTTTCTTAAAAAAATGATGCAAACACTCCTTATCTCTCTTTACCATCTCTGCCTTGAAGATTCTTCTCACATAAGATCTTGAGCCGGTTGCAAGGAAAGCATACCACTAAAGCATGATGTTGCAATAACCATGCTGCTAGGGCAGCATCACCAAATACGTTTTCCCTTGCCTTGTCACTTCCCTCATGGCCATCTCTGCAGTCTTGGGGAGAACTCTACAGGTGCCAGGCATCCCTTCAGGGATACAAGATGGTTCAAGGTTAAATCGTGTCCGTAAACATTGGCTGTGAATAAAACCAATCCCAATCTTTTTCTCTGCAGTCTTGGGGAGAACTCTCCAGGTGGAACCAGCACCAGGCACCCCTTCAGGGGTACAAGATGGTTCAAAGTTGAATCGTGTCCATAAACATTGGCTGTGAATAAAACCAATCCTGCTTTTTTCCTCTGGTCCTTAGAAAATTTCCCAAGGTGTTGGTTGAAACCCAGTGAACACCGCTGCAGCAATTAACACAGTGCCAGAGTCGTTAATGGATTGGCTGCTTTGCGGGCTGATCAGACATTTTCTGTGGATGTGCTGCATACCTCTTACGGATAAATATCTGGACCAGTGATGTGTGGAGGGTTGCCTAGGGAAACAGCAGAACTCAAAATTCTCTCTTATCTTGATATTAATACCTTCCACAAGGAATTTAACGTGTGTATTGGGTTTGTGGCAGATGGCATGCAGGAGATGCAGTTTCTTGTATGTTGTCATATTTCTGTTGTAGGTGGGGGAAGGGAGCAGAGAGATTGGAAAGGGAAAGAAAAACACAGAGATCACAAAGATGAAGTCATCCTAGACTTGCTTTATTTGGAAATGCGAGTGATTTTCTCTCTGGCTTCTGAGCTCCTGGAGATAATGACTCTGCATGTCCATTTTTTGTTTTTTTTAAATATTTATTTATATAGTTGGCTGCACTTGGTCTTAGTTGCGGCGTGTGGGGTCTTCGTTGAGGCATGCGGGATCTAGTTCTCTGACTAGGGATCGAACCCGGGCCCCCTGCATTGGGAGGGCAGAGCATTAGTTGCTGGACCACCAGTGAAGCCCTTGCATGTCCATCTTGATATAAACCATAGGCTTTATCTATCCGAACCCTTGCTCTGAGGCAGTACTCAATGCAAGGACTTAAAACATTTAATTCTGGCTAAAAAACACATACCTCTCTATGCTTGAAATCAACACCTTAACTTTTCTTCATCATGGGAGAATTCAGTGGTTATATAATTTGATATTTTGTTTGAACACAAATGGACATTGGGACCAAAAAATTAAAGTTTAAATTGATTTGCCTGAAGTGTAGAACACTTTTCAATCAAAAATGTATAGTTTTGTCTCAATGGTAATATCCACAGTCCTGTACTCTTCCTAAAATATAGAAGGCCCTCCACAGTCAAAATAATCCCTTTGGATTATGTGTAACTGAATCACTTTGATGTACACCTGAAACTAACAACATTGTTAATCAAGTATACTCCAATATAAAATAAAAAGTCTAAAAAAAAAAAAAAGGAAGAGAATATTTTACTCAACCCCCAAAGTCCCCATAGACCTATCTGACGTACCAAACCTACAAAGATACCATGGATCTATAGAAAAGAACGCAATGGGATAGAGCCACAGGGATTGATGAATACAGCCCACAGAATAGAATCGCCGAGTTCCCTCCGGGTGGGACTCATTTGATGATGTAATTTAAACTCCAACGTGGTGGTTTTCGATGTGCAGACCCCCTGGGCAAGGAATATCCAATGAATCACAAACTCTGCAGTTGGGGCCAGCAAGCTTTGTTTCAGAACTGTGGCAACAGGTAACAGATCATCTACAGGTGGGAGTACCTCTTTGCTTCAGATTCCTCCTGCCCTGCCCGGCTTCCCTCAGCATCTTCTCCTGGGAGTTCTTCCTCAGTCAGTCTTTGCACAAGGGTTCCCATCTCAGGTTTGCCTTCTTGGAGACTTAGGAGGCTGGGATGATGGCTGCTATCAGCAGTCTTCTTTGAGGCATCTCAATTCTATGGACCCAGAGCTTCAGAAAGGATGGAGCAGACTTAAGGTAATGACCAGACCCCTGAGGGTTTCTAGAACTAGGAAGTGGGGTTGAGTGGAAACCTTGCATTAGTTGGGATCTCCATAAATGAAAACTACACATGTCAAGGATGCCAAAATTGACCTTGGGCAATGGACTCCTGATTTGTCTTTCTTCCTAAAATCTCTCCCTCCCCACTCCATCCTCCAAACTGGTCCAAGTCTGAAAACTGTAGTTATTCTCCTCTGACCTTACTTGTAATCATCAATGTCCAATTGCTGCAAAAATGCCAGGACCGGGGTTTTGAAACCCACCCCTTGCAACAATGGGTTAGGGTATTTTTCTTTCATTCAAAATCGGGTCAAATAGTATCTCTCCTCCTGAGAGATCAACTGATTTCCAACTCCTTTCTCCACCCTCCCCACTCCAATACCAAGTCAACTGGTGCTTCGAGCCAGAATGCAAATGCTTCTTTGCTAAGACTCCTTCACAGCCCCTTCAATTCCTAATTAATGCCAGATGTCCTCTCAAATGTCCTTCTAAACTTGCTTTCTTTTATTTCTTCTCTCCTCTCTCCTTTTCATTCTTCATTCATTGTTGATTTCTTACCAGTTTAATGAAAGATCTACTGTGCAAGAGCATTGGGGTTGAAAAAAATAAAGACCTTCCATCAAGGAATCTACACTCAATGGAGAAACTTGCATAGATAATTGCAGTGTGTGACACTCAGTAGTTTTCAGCTTTATTCTAACATTTGCAATGTCCTTTGTTTTATGACTTTTGTGCTGGCCTGTCACTGATTTCAACAGTATCTTCTTCGTATTCACAACAGGTTATGCAGCTGTGTTCATTCTGTTCACTGTAGGCTGTTTGCTTCCATATTTCTTCAGGTGAAATATACTGAATTGAATAAACACAGTCCGCTGCTTACCTTTTTATATGAAAACAGCAAATTGTACCTGATACAGCGTCTACCACTTTCATATGTAAATCATTGCAATTCAGTGCATTTAGCGTAATGAGTTGTATAAATGCATCAGAGCTATGCAAAGATAAGCAGGAAAGGGAGGAAAAGGCACGTCCCATTTCTGTAGCTCCTGGGGAGTATTTTTAATGTCTCTCGAGAAGATTCACGTCCTTCTCAACATAACCACCACTGAACACCTCCCTGTTTGTGAGAGTCTAGTTGATTAATTTCTCATCTTGAGGAAATGGCTCTAATTTGTATTAGCTTCCTCCAAGAAAATCACAGTCAGCAGTCATCGACAGAACCATCACCTCTGGGTCCTGCCTGAAAATACAGGTGTGTTGTCTAACCGCGTGATGCACCTGCCTTTTCAGAGATGCAAAGGATGAATGATCTATGGTGTGTTGGAAAGAACGCAGCTCATAAGATAACTTGGAGATGGTTGCAGCTTTAATTTATTGGAAGCTCTGAGTGAACACAGATTGCTTTCTTTGGATTTCAGTTTTCCCATCATAGTAAAATGATAAACACTGCTGTATGCTCAGGCCATTCCAGATGGCTGTTCTCTTGCTCTCTGTACCTCCCCCTGCTTGACTAGTGCCTGCTTCACACACAGGACTACCCAGTCCTCTTAATGATAGGGCTGAATTAGTGACTGCCTACCTGCTTGCCCCCTGCCCCCCTGCTGGTTTCCCTGGTAACGGATGAGCCCACCTGATGTCAATTCCCTCTATATATGGTAGCCTCCTTCTCCCCCAAGTAGCCGAGATTATGGCCGTGTCCTGCCTGTTGTCTGCTGCACACGGTAGGGTGTCACTCAAGGACCTTGCTTCAGACACGAAAGATCCCCCATCTCTTAAACTACTGACGTCTCTGTTGCTGACCCTGGGCTCTTTGTTTGGTCTCAAGGCCGGGCAAGTGCAGGGCTTGCAGGTGTGCAGGGTGCAGCCAAGCAACTACCCACCTTACAGAACAGATGTAAGATACTATACAAATATAAGATTCTTAATTTTGAACATAAGAGGTTACAGTAAATTAAAGATATTTTGCATCCATTAACATAGTGCACCAAAATAATAAAGAAGCCATAGACAGTATTGCTAAGACTGGGGACTTCCCTGGCGGGCCAATGGTTAAGACTCCATGCTTTTACTGCTGGGAGCATGGGTTCAATCCCCAGTTGGGGAACTGAGATCCCACATGCCATGTGGCCAAAAAATAAATAAGTAAATGAAATATTAAAAAAAAATTTAAAAGTCCCCTTCCTGTAAAAAAAAAAAAAAAAAAATTATATATATATATTGCTAGGACTAATCAAATCAAAAGTATAGTCATTGTAGTGAAATTAAAGAGGACCCTGTGGGGGCCCTCCTGGGTACAAAAGCCTTCCCATGCCCCCTGTTTCTTGTTTGTAGCAAAAAGGCTTCAGCCTTCTAGACCTTCCCTGAGTTCCAAAGGGCAGATGCAAACAGCTACTCATTCGGGAAGGGAGGGGATGCAGAAACAAGGGAGGAACAGTCAAGAAACAATAGTACAGGGATGAAGCAGGGTCCTGGTTCCTTCTCAAGGGATTATACATAAAGATATATCCCTGAGCTCTTCTGTAGGAACTAAACCCCCCACCCCACCACCAGGTGGGGGATGGTAAATTCAGACTGAGCAAAAGCACATCAGCCTGGACCCCAGACTGATTGGAATCAGAAGGCTGATGAGATTTCCTGGAACACCACCCTGTTACCTCACCACCAACCAGTGAAAGGTCACTTACCCTTTAGACCTTCCCCCAAATGTTACTTATAAAAACTCTTCCCTGAAAACCACCAGGGAGTTCAGGCTTTTTGAGCATGAGCTACGAGTTCTCTTTGCTCAGCCCTTGCAATGAACTTTTCTCTGCTCCAAACTCTGACATTTCAGGGTGTTTGGCCTCACGGTGTGTCAGGCACACAGACGGGTTCAACAACAATTTTGGCAAGCTAGCCAGGAGTCCATGCCCATGACCGATTGACCCTAGTCGTGGGGCAGTCCTTTCCCTGGATCTCCAGCAGCTACCAGAGCTCATTTTGCTCCCAGGAAGTTGGAGAGCCTCTCTCTGATGGGGCTGGCCACACTCGGCATGAGGTTATCTGTAGGGAAGAAACTGGACCATGGTCCATCTTCACTTTTATTCTGGGGTGAATCACTCCAGCATGGGCAAGCTGGAAATTCCTCTGCTCTGGACCCATTCTCTTTCCAGAGCTGGGCCAGTCTGTTTGGAGGCCTCCATCTGGGAATGGGAATGGAATTTTGGGACTACACCTGGTCTGATCTGTTGTTTGTGGGGCCATGTTTGTTGTGTGTATCTTTGTGAGGGCATCAGTACTTGCATTAGCTGGTTGAGACATCTTTGGTAAGTAATGGAGCTCACATGTGATGACACCAGGGTATCCTTCCCTATTGTGTTGGTTTTGCCTATGGCAGAGCATTGGTTGGGATTTTCCCTTTTGGACTAAGGCCTGGTCATTTGGCTTCATCTCTGTTGGGGCATTGCTCAGGGTTCTCTGCTTTAAACCCAAGTTTGGTCATAGGGCTCCATCTCTGATTGACAGGGCATTGGCTGGGAATCTCCCTTTCTGGGGCTAAGGAACTGTGACCCTGAGAGACCGTTTTGCATTGCATTGGTTTGCTGTTTACTTGATATATGACAACACCTGCTGTGAATAATTAAGTATGGGTAATCAGAGCTCTGTTCCATCTTGTACTCCCCTAAGATGTATTTTGCAAAACTGGGAGACTGTCAGCTACGCTCCCATGAGTGAAAGAAAATATTTTGTTGTAACACTGCATAGCCTAAGTATTCCTTGGATCTGTAGAACAATGGCTCTAAATTATAACACCATCTTTTAACTACAACTGTTTTGTAAAAGGGAAGAGAAATGGTATGAACTTCCTTATGTATAGGCTTTTATGCTCTTGTGTCAAAGTGAACCTTTTGGAATTGGTGTGGCATTTATCTCAGGAGTGTGTGTGTCTTGGTACATGAGTCCATATCCTGTTCTCTCTTCCTGGTTTTGACCCTCCTTAGGGGGTCCTAACTTGAATGCTGATTTACTTTCCTCCAGAAGTGAGGCATATGAACATGAGCGATATGTATTATTGTCTATTACTGCTATTGATTATAACTGAACTGAAGGAAGTCTTGCCCTGAAAATAGCTGAGATGGAACTGGACATTCTAAAAATGATTTTTGCATGTGCTGTTTAAGGAAACTAGTTTTCTAGGAGGAACTTGCATTTCTCTCCCTGTGCCTTTGAGATGTAAATTATCTATCTGGGTTCTCAGGAACTTGTATCTAATCATCTGTGATTCTTGAGACTGAAGAAACTCAAGCAGGAAAAGTATGAGATCTCTGTCTGTCTGTGTGGATGGATGGATGGATGGATGGATGGATGGATGTCTGTGTTCATTATAGATATGTCTTTACCTCTGGGTGGTATTATCAAAATTAATTTGTAAATGAATTCTATTTAATTGGCTTAAAGGAAATTAAGTGCTTATATAAATTCTCAGAAATATAAAAGAAACTGGCCAGAATGAATTTCATGTTCATATGATCTGGGAATGCATTTTGTTAAAGGAAAAATAAAAAGGGTAGTTTTGACCTAGAGCTGGTTGTGCCATGAATGGAAAAGAAAATAATGGACAAAATAATGTGGATAAATAATATGGATACAGAAAGTTGTAGAAAGTTTGTGAAAAAGGATTGGCTAAGATTAGATTAAATTTAATTAGGTAAATGGATTTTGTTAAGAGTAGGCTGGTGCAGGATTGGATTTCTCTGTTAAGAGAACAAAGTTTTCTTAGAATATTGATCTGCTGTTGACAACAGATTGTATGAGTTTCTTGGCCTTTAAGTAATCTGTGTTTGCTTTTTAAATCTTTTATTGTCACTTTGATTGAGTAAGTATTGTTTCACAGTGACATTTGGTCCTATTTGACCAAGTGTTTTGAAACATTTTTGATATTTTTGACAAACTTTCCAAATAACAAATTCTTTTTTAAATTAATTTTTATTGGAGTATAGTTGGTTTACAATGTTGTGTTAGTTTCAGTTCTACAACAAAGTGAATCAGTTATACATATACATATATCCAGTCTTTTTTAGATTCTTTTCCTATAGAGGTCATTACAGAGTACTGAGTAGAGTTCCCTGTGCTATACAGTGGGTTCTTACTAGTTATCTATTTTATACATAGTAGTGTGTGTATGTTAATCCCATTCTCCCAATTTATTCCTCCCCCACCATTCCCCCTTGGTAACCATAAATTTGTTTTCTACATCTGTGACTCTATTTCTGTTTTGTAAATAAGTTCATTTGTATCATTTTTTTAGATTCCACATATAAGAGATAGCATATGATATTTGTCTTTCTCTGTCTGACTTACTTCACGTAGTATGATTACCTCTAGGTCCATCCATGTTGCTGCAAATGACATTATTTCATTCTTTTTTATGGCTGAGTAATATTCCATTGTATACATGTACTACATCTTCTTTATCCATTCATCTGTCGATGGACATCCAAATGACAAATTCTAATTGAAGTTCTTTTGACTTCTAGATAACTTTGGAATGCTTCAGAGGCGTCCTGAGGCATCTCATAGGTTTTACATACAGATTTACTGAAGTAAAATTTTACTGTATACATACAGTAAAATTCACCCATTTTAACAAAGCTTTTCTAAGCATTTTAATATATATGGTCACATAATCACCACTACAGTCAAAAATATTGTCATTACCCAATCCTCCAACCCCAGCCCCTGGCAGCCATTAATGTTTTCTCTTCTTTCCAGAGTTTTGCCTTCTCCAGAATGTCACATAAAAGAAATAATACAATATTTGCTTTTAAAACCTCTTTTACTTAGCATAATCTTTTAAGACTAATCTATATTGTCACCCAATCAGTAGTATGCTCCTATATTGCTCAAGAATATTTCATGGAAGGGATATATTCCTGTAGGCAAAACAAATAACTTTCCCTCTACCCTTCTAGGGTCTTGGCTGACACACCCTCACCCCGTAATAAAAGACAAATTAACAAGAGAAAAACAGAAGTTTAATAACATGTATATCTCCTGTATACATGGGACATACCCAGGCAAACTGAGTAAAATTCTCCAAAATAGTCCAAGGCATCACCTTAAATACCATCTTCAGCTAAAGACTAAAGAAAGATGTTGGGGGAGGGAAGTCAGTTCAGGGGAAAAGCACAGAAAATAAGGGTATATGGTTTTCATACAGATTTAAATTCTCCCTTCTCTAGTGATAAGAATTTCTAGAGATTTAGAGCCATCCTTCTCTTCCTGGTACAGAGAAGGAAACACTCTTACACATGGAGAGTCCCCTTGTCAATGTCCTTACAATAGAGCAATTTCTACTCAGTTTTCAAAGCTCCTCCTGTGTCTACTGTTTCTCAGAAAACACCAGTTCAAGATAATCCTTCTGCCAACAAGGAATATTTTGGGGTGGCATGTTCTGCTCCCCTTCACCAGAATTTGATTATCCATTTATCCATTGATGGACTTTTGGATTGTTTCCAGATTTTTCTGATCATAAATAAACTTGATGGAAACATCTACGTCCAGGTCTCTGTGTACAGATGGTTTCTTTTCTCATGGTTGAATTTCTGCAGTGGGATGGCTGGTTCTATGGTGAATGTAAGTTAAATGATGTAAGAAATGGCCAAATTGCTTTTTCAAGTGGCTGTTACAGTTTGCAACCCTACCTACCGCCAGTGCAAGATAATTCCAGTGGATCCGTATCCTCACCAACACTTGGCATTGTCAGCATTTTTCACCCTCCTGTAGCTATTCTAAAAGATGTGCATTGTAAGCTAATGGGGTTTTAACTTGTAAATGTCTAATGCTGAATTTCTTTTCTTTTGCTTATTGACCGTGCAGATATCTTCTAGGTGTGGGGTCTGTTCCAATATGTTATTAGATTTGGGGGGAATTGTATGTTTCCTTATTATTGTATTGTGAGAATTGTTTCTGTACTCTGTATGTAAGTCCTTTATTCGCTATATATTTTGCAAATAGTTGCTCCCAGCCTGTGACTTTTCTTTGCCTTTTTATTTACAGCGTCCTTTAAAAAGCTGATCATTCTGGATACATTTCCATTTTTATCTTTTACAATTCATCATTTTGTGTGTGTTCTAAAAAAATGTTTGCTTAGCATAACAATTTTCTCCTGAATTTCCTTCTAAAAGTTTTCTTTTAAGGTTTCCATTTTAATCTAATACATATGAAGTTAATTTTTAGTATGGTCTGAGAAATGCATTATGTTTGGAGGGTTTTTTTTCTTTTGCACATGGATATACAATTATTCCAGTACCAATTGTTGAAAAACTGTCATCTCTTTTGAATTAGCCTGATGCCCTTGATGCTGGTATCAAAAGTAATTTATTACCTTGACACGTATCAAAAATAATTTATCTATGTGAATCTATTTCTTGATGCTCAAATCTGTTTCAAAAACCTGTGCCCATGCTTTTGCCAATATTCCACTCTCTTGAATACCAAACTTTTAAAGTAAGTCATGAAATCAGGTAGTATGAGTTTTCCAGCTTTTGTGTTCCAATTTTTCTGATTAGTCTAGGTTCACTGCTTCCACATATGAATTTTAGGAGCAGCTGTGAGTTTCTCCAAAAGCTTTGCTGTGAATTGTTGGGGATTGTGTTAAATCAGAGATCAATTTGAGGAGAACTGACTTCTGGCCAATATTCCTCTCTGATTTCTCTCATCAATATTTTGTTTTCAGCATACCAGTCTGGCACATATTTTGTTAGCTGTATGCTTGAATCACTTATGGTTTTGTGCTATTATCAATGCTTTTCTTAAATTTTAATTTCCAATCATTCATTGTTAATATATTTAAACGTAATGGGGTTCAGGGCAGGCTGCCTCCAAATATGCCATTTTGACATATTGTTTACTTTAAATTAAAGTTACTTAAGAAACAGCCAGTGCAAGAAGGATACTCTGACCCTCATTTGCCCTCCTGAAAGCAGGAAATAAATCTCCTGTGTAAAAGGTACATTCCCTGTACCAGGAGAAAGAGACATTCTTATCACCAGAGACAGAGAATTCAGGAACAAGAAGTCTGTATAAACAAACCTTGTTACTTTTTTACTAATTTACTACCTCAAGCTCAAACTCCTTTCTCTTACCACTTCCTCAGAGATTTATTGTTTCTTTGTCTAAGAGATATAAAAGCTTCCTGCTTTGCTCGGTTACTTGTCTTATATTTTTATGAGCTCCTGGATGTACAAAATCAAATTTGCTTTTCTCCTGTTAATCTGTCTTATATGTCAATTTAATTATGCCACCCAAAGAACCTAGAAGGAAAAGAAAGTGTTCCTCCCCTACAAAGGCAACTGAATTTTAGATATGAAGATTTAGCCAGTTTAATTGATAAACTCATTAGTTTTCGAAGATTTTATTTGAGGTCAGTTAGCCTTGCCTTTGCAGGCAATAATGTCATCTGCAAAGCAAGGCAGATATGGTTCTTCCTTTCAATCTCTCTGTATGCCTTTTTATTTCATTTTTTCTTGCTTAGTGCACTGGGTAGAACTTGCAAAACAGGCACACCTCATTTTTTTGTGTCTCATTTTATTGTGCTTTGCAGATACTCTATTTTTTTTAATAAATTTATTTATTTTATTTATTTATTTTTGGCTGTGTTGGGTCTTCATTGCTGCACACGGGCTTTCTCTAGTTGCGGTGAGCGGGGGGTACTCTTCGTTGCAGTGCATGGGCTTCTCATTGTGGTGGCTTCTCTTGCTGAGGAGCACGGACTCTAAGTGCACGGGCTTCAGTAGTTGTGGCACGCGGGCTCAGTAGTTGCGGCACGTGGGCTCTAGAGCGCAGGCTCAGTAGTTGTGGCGCATGGGCTTAGTTGCTCCGCGGCATGTGGGATCTTCCCAGACCAGGGCTCGAACCCGTGTCCCCTGAATTGGCAGGCGGATTCTTAACAACTGTACCACCAGGGAAGCCCTGCAGATACTGCATTTTTTACAAATTGAAAGTTTGTGGAAACCCTGCATTGTCAGATGATGGTTAACGTTTTCTAGCAATAAAGTATTTTTTAATGAAGGTATTTAAGGTGTTTTTATTTTCCCAACATAATGCTATTGTACACTTAATAGACTACAGTATAGTGTAAATGTCACTTTTACATGCACTGGGAAACAAAAAAAAATGCATATGACTCACTTATTGCAATATTCACGTTATTGCAGTGGTCTGGAACCAAACCCCTAATATCTCTGATAAGAGAATATATCCTTGCTTGTTTTCTGATACTGGGGTCGGGGGAGGGGGATTCAGTCATTCATTCACCAGTGAGATATATATATGGCTATAGATTTTTCTTAGATACTCTTTCTTGGTTGGGTAAGGCCTCTTATATTCCCAGTTTGAGAATATTTATCAAGATTGGATGTTGTATTTTCTGAAATGCCTTCTCTGATTCTCTATAAATGATCATAATTTTTTAGGTTTTTTTCCCCCCTTCTTCCCAATTTAGGTAAACTTTTAAAAATTGAAGTAGAGTTTATTTACAGTGTTTCAGGTGTACAGCAAAGTGATTCAGTTATATGTATATGAATATATATACTGTTTCAGATTCTTTTCCATAACTTATTATAAGATATTGAACATAGTTCCCTGTGCTATACAGTAGGTCCTTGTTGCTTATCTATTTTATATATAATAGTATCTGTTAATCCCAAATAGGTTTTTTTATTACTATTTTCGAAGTTGAGCTATTCTCACATGCCTGGCATAAATCTCATTTAATCATGATGTATTAACATTCGTATGTATGGCTGGATTTATATTTAGTAATACATTAACAATTTTTCTATCTGTGGTCATGAGACATATTGGTGTGTGGATTTGTTTTCTTAGGGTATCTCTGTCTCATACTGTTGCCATGTCAATCTAGACTTCCCTAGAATAACCTGAAAAATATTCCTCCTTTTCTACTTTTTTCATAGTGTAGCACTGCAATGCTTTGTCATTAAATATTTGATAGAATGTACCAGTAAAGCAAACTGGGCCTGGAGTTTTCTTTATTAGAGTGATTTTAACTATGAATTCAGTTTCTCTAATAAATATGGGATATTCATGTTATGTTTTCCTTCTTGAGTGAGTATTGGTGGTGTATGTGTTGGATAATTTCATCAAAGTTATCTAATATATTGGTATAATGTTGATCATAACATTCCTTAATACCATGGCATGCTATCTTTAGTGATGTCCATTGGTTAATTTTTGTTAGTGGTTATTTCTGTTCTGTTTGTTTCTCTCTGTCTCTCTCTCTGACTGGAGATTTAAATTAGTGGTTCATTCCAGCAACACAGCTTTTCATTATAATGATTTTTTTTTCTATTTTTCCCTTCAAGTAAATTGGTTTCTGCCCTTTATTTCAGTCTTCTGCTTGTTTTGATGGAAGTTTTAATTATCAATCCATAATCTTTATTGTTTCCTAATGTAAGCATTTAATGCTTTGAATTTCCCTCCAAGCACTGCCTTAGCTGCATCCCACAAATTTTTATGTATTTTGTTTTCATTCTCATTCAATTATAAACATCTTCTGTCTTCCATTGTGACTACCTCCTCAACTCATCCTTGACTTGTAGGTTATTTTGAAATGTGCTGCTTCATGTCTAAGTAATTAGAATTTTTCCAGACATTTTTTTTTTTTAGTTTCCAATTAAATTTTGTTTCCAGCTTTATTCTAATTAAATACTATTGTAGTCAGTGAAGGGGAGCAGAATATGCTACTATAAATGTGCCAGTTTGGCATGTGGGTTGTTTCGAGCTGAAGGCACTCAAGACCCAGCAAACTCAGGAAAAACTTTGCTCTCTCCCTTAACTGCCTAAAAGAATTTAGATAGGGAACCTTTCCCAGAAAAAGAGCTGTTACCAGACAGAACTTTTAATCTGAAACATCTGTCTGCATGGCAGATCAAACTTCTACTTAACCAAACATTTGTTTTTCTTATCCTGTGAGTTACCATCCCCTTTGAAGACCCAAGTCCCTATCCCATTTCTTAGCTCAGGATAACATATATGCCTCAGTTGACCGACTTTTCCTGGGTGTGTGTTGGGGGGGGTCTCCTGTCTTAGTGGGACTCTCGTATGTACATAATTAAATGTTTTTCTCCTATTAACCTCTCTTATGCCAATTTAATTCTTAGACCAGCCAACAAACCTAGAAGGAAAAAGGGAAAAATTTCACATCCCTACATCAGAAAACATACTTGTATGATTTTCCATCCTTTAAATCTACTGATGTTTTATGGTCCAGAATATCAATTATATTTGAGTATTTTATTTCTGCTCAAAAACAATATGTATTCTTGTGTTGGATGTTGTGTCTGTACATGCTAATTATGTCCTATTGGTTCACAATATTTAGGTCTGCCATATTAATACTGAGATTTTGTGTGTTTTATCTGACTAGTTCTAAGAGTGTGGTATTAAAATCTCCAATTATAATTTTGGATTTTTTTACTTCTTCTTTCCAATCTGTTAGATTTTGCTGTAGGCATTAGAATCCCAGTTGTTAGATGCATAAAAATTTAAGGATTTTTATATTTTTGGTGAGTTGATGCTTTTATCATCCCGTAATACCCTTCTTTACCCCTGGCCTTATTTCTTGCTCTGAAGTGCACATTTTCTGATTGCCATATAGCCAGTGCAGCTTGGTTTTTGTGTTTGCATGATAAAATATTTTCCCATATTTTTAAACTGTGAACCATTATGGGTGTTCATATTTAATATAGAGTCCTTGTAGACAGCACATGTCAATTTTTAAATCCAATCTGATAACATCTGCTTTTCAGTTGGAAAAATTGGATCATTTACATCTATTAAGATTTTATCAAAGTGATTGGAATCAATTCACCACTCAGTTCCTTCTATTTATCTTTTTTATCTGCTTAAATTTGAAGCTTGCTTCTAAGAAATAGTCACATCCCCTTACATTTTGCATGTTTTATTGATTATATTATAAGTGTCAGGCTTATTAAAACTTTAGTTAGCGTGTCTCTCTCTCCTTCTTTCCCCCCACCCGTCTCTCTTTTTCTTTCTCTCTCTCTCCATTGCTAGCTTTAAAGAAGCAAGCTGCCATAAGTTCTAGACCTATAAGGAAATGAGTTCTTCCAACAAACTGAGTGTATTACAGAAGTGGGTTCTTCCCCAGCAGAACCTTCAAAAGAGAATGCAGCCCTGACCAACCCCCAGACTGCAGTCTTACTTATGAACCAGGTGTGATGTGCTCAAACTCCTATATCACAGAGACAGAAAGATAATTGTTTAAAGCTGATACATGTAATTTGTTTTGCCTCGTGAAAACCTAATACTTAGGTCTAGGGACTTTCATTTATTGGTAAATATCCATGTCTGCCATCATACAAGTTTTGTCTTCCACTCTCTGGTAGACTCAACGAAAGGATTTTTCTCATTGTCGTTGGCTTTTTCTGTGTGCATCAAAGGGACACTCTGTCTTCACCAAATGTGAAAGCAGAGCCTTCTTATTCTTTTAATGCCTTCTGTTCTCTCACTTTTCCTCAGGGGATTAATTAGAAGGTAGGCTTCCTTACCATTGCATTTGATCATCACTTAGAAGCCTGGAAATCCATAAGGAGAGGAAGATTGAGAGGGAAGTCACTTCCACCCTTCCACCAGTGCTTCATTTCATATACACTTTTGCATCCCAGAATCCAATATGGTGCCTCACGCATGGTGTACATTTGTGGGACTGAATATTTTGGATGAGCCTCTCGTGAAATTCCTCCAGGGACAGAAAACTCTTCCTGCTGAGGAAGATGCAGCCATTGATTTCCTTGTTTTGCTTTAGAAAGCATGGATGTGATGCATCTACACAGCAGCTCTACAAGGGTGGTGGAAGCTTTTATATGGTGGTGAGTCTTGAACAAACCAAGCAAACGAATACAATTAAAGAACAAGGTAGTATCCAGAAATGCTGTGTTGCTCCTTCTTCCTCTGACTCTATGCGGACCAGGTAGGAGGAAAAGAGAGCTCTACATATACTTAGATTCGCAAGAGGAAGTCTTATGTATCTTTGCCCAGAATTTTACCTGTGTTATCTCCTCTAGACCACCATACTAGCCACTAGGTCATATCTGAGATTCCTGATTTACAGATAAAAAGACAAGGTCAATAAGAAACTGATAATTTGGCCAAGATGGTAAAGTTCCTAAGCGGTAGAGCCATTATTCCATTCATGGAGCTTGTGCTCCTAACATCCAGGGTATATTATTTCCACATGTGAGGACTGCAGTAACATCCTCCAAGAAGCATCCCTTAGTACTTTGCTTACCTGCGGTTGCCTGAGACAAAGTTTCGTCTATTTACCTGAGCCACTGAAAACTTGCTAAACTTTCTCATCCAAAACTCTCCCATGAAGTATAGTTTTGTCCAGGTATATTCCCAGGAGTGGGATTGCTGGATCGTAAACCTCTCATTCAAAAAGACACATGCACCCAAATGTTCATAGCAGCACTATTAACAATAGCCAAGACATGGAAGCAACCTAAGTGTCTATTGCCAGATGAATGGAGAAAGAAGATGTGGTACATATATACAATGGAATACTACTCAGCCATAAAAAAGAATGAAATAATGCCATTTGCAGCAACATGGATGCAACTAGAGATTGTTATACTGAATGAAGTAAGTCAGAAAGAGAAAGACAAACAGCATATGATATCACTTATATGTGGAATCTAAAATGTGGCACAAATGAACCTATCTATGAAACAGAAACAGACTCATAGACATAGAGAACAGACTTGTGGTTACCAAGGGGGAGCAGGGGAGAGAGGGTTGGACCGGGAGCTTGGGGTTAGTAGATGCAAACTATTACATTTAGAATGGATATACAACAAGGTCCTACTGTAGAGCACAGGGAACTATATTCAATATCCTTTGATAAACCATAATGGGAAAGAATATAAAAAAAGAATGTCTCTGTGTATAACTGAGTCACTTTGCTGTACAGCAGAGACTGGCACAGCATTGTAAATCAACTAGACTTCAATTAAAAAAAGAAAAAAAAACTAAAAAAAAAAACCAAAACAACAACACAGAAACTCTCCCATGAAATTCTCTTCCTTACTCTCTCTTCTAGGTGCACCTTGATGTGTGGCTTTCTGTTACTACAGAGAATTTCTCCAGATGCCACTTTAACTTTAATTCATAGTTTGCTTTTAAAACATCTATATTGAAGGGTGTGCGCTAATCACAAAGCACGTAGCATTAACAATCCTCAAAATTTATCCTAATAGTATTCAAATTGCAGTCTATATATGCCTCTGCACATAAGTATCTCTTTTAATCTCCCCATACCCTTTTCTCCCAAGATTACTCACATAAAAGAAGATTTACAATTCTTTGAGGAAAAGTGAATGGGTAGGATAACCTTTCTAGGAGAGCTATGGGGAAGATTTTAAGCATTTACTTCTTAAAAGACTTGAAGAATCCAGAAACTCATGCCACAAAAGACTTTTTCATCAGATCATCCAAATATCATGTACTGTGCCTGTGTATTAAACTTCTGTTTTCCTAATAATTATGATATTAGTAAAATATTAAAATTTTGTTAATCTTCTTTTACCTAAAATTAAACAATTACTAAGCCGTGGGCGAGGGAAGTGATAAATTGGGAGATTGGGATTGACATATACACATTACTATATATAAAATAGATAACTAATAAGGACCTACTGTATAGCACAGGGAACTCTACTCAGTACTGTGTAATGACCTATATGGGAATAGAATCTGAAAAAGAGTGGGTATATGTATAACTGATTCACTTTGCTGTGCAACAGAAACTAACACAGCATTGTAAATCAACTATACTCCAATAAAAATCATAAATAAACAAGTATCTCTAAATACAAAAACAAACCATTATTTTACATTATCTAAAAACTTGTTTACATTGTTAATATAGTATATATATTTATATTACATATAGGATATGTACAACTATAATATTTGATTTCTTTTGGTTTCACAATTAAGTTTGTGTTCATCTAGAATCACCAGAGTTGGCTCCATAGGTGAGGGCTAAGACAAAGAAATTACTTCATGTAACTTGATGGAGCTCCATATATAGCTAATTCATCTCAGACTTTAAACATAGCAACACCATGTGAGTACCTAACTAAAATTTTTATAAGTGCCAATGTTATAAGCAACATAACTTTAATCTCTTCACAAATGTTCAGGAATATGTGCTTTTAATGTTACTTTGTCTTTGTAGTATTGCGCTTTTTAATTGGATGGGTATAAGATACAATTCTCCTAAGATAGCCACTGTGCAAACCTTGGCTTGTTTTTTGTTTGTTTTTTTTTTTGGCAAACTCACGTTTGTAGTTTGCAAGGTTGACACTGCATGTTTTTATCTGGGGTTTTGCAATGCTGATATTGTATTTTCCATATTATTATGTTATTCTCCTGGCAATACTAGAATATTGATAACTCAGTCGAAGAGTTACAAGTGATTTAGTGATACATACTGTGTATAAAATTCTATTCCCTCAGTTAGGATAATGTGGAAATGCAATATATATTTTGGAACATGCAAACTAGAGAAACTTTAGGTATAAAGTTGACATTATTCTTAATGTTTTATGCACTTAGATGTTCATACTTTCCTTGTTTTTTCTTTTTTAATTATAATTGATTTGCAGTATTGATTATGGCGTACAGCAAAGTGATTCAGTTACATATTTTTTCAGATTCTTTTGCATTATAGGTTATTATAAGACATTGAGTATAATTCTCTGTGCTCTACAGTAGGTCCTTGTTGATTATCTATTTTATGTATCATTGTGTGTATATGTTAATCCCAAACTCCTAATTTATCCCTCCCCTGCCGTTTCCCCACTGGTAACCATAAGTTTGTTTTCTATGTCTGTAAGTCTATTTTGGTTTTGTATACAGACTCATTTGTAGTATTTTTAAGATTCTACCTATAAGTGATAACATAAAATATCTGTCTTTCTCTGTCTGACTTCACTTAGTATGATATTCTCTAGGTCCATCCATGGTGCTGCAAATGACAATATTTTATTCGTTTTTCTGGCTGCGTAATATTCCATTGTATATATGTACCACATCTTCTTTATCTATTCATCTATTGATGTTCACTTGGTTAGTTTCCATGTCTTGGCTATTGTGAACGGTGCTGCTATGCACATTGGGGTGCATGTATCCTTTCGAATTACAGTTTTCATCTTTTCTGGATAAATGCCCAGTAGTGGGATTGCTGGGTCATATGGTAGTTCTATGTTTAGTTTTTTAAGGCACCTCCATACTGTTTCCATAGTGGCTGTATCAATTTACATTCCCACCAACAGTGTAGGAGGGTTCTCTCTTCTCCACACCCTCTCCAGCATTGATTGTTTGTAGACTTTTTTGATGATGGCTGTTCTGACCTGTGTGAGGTGATACCTCGTTGTAGTTTTGATTTGCATTTCTCTAATAATTAGCAATTTTGAGCACCTTTTCATGTGCCTGTTGGCCATCTGTATATCCTCTTTGGAGAGATGTCTATTTAGATATTTGGCCCATTTTTTGTTTTTCAATCCCGAGTTTTAAGAGCTGTTTGTATATTTTGGAAATGAGTCCCTTTTCAGTCGTGTCGTTTGCAAACATTTTCTCCCATTCTGTAGGTTGTCTTTTCATTTTGTTGATCGTTTTCCTTTGCTGTGCAAAAGCTTTTAAGTTTGATTAGATCTCATTTGTTTATTTTTATTTCTTTTGCCTTGAGAGACTGACCTAAGAAAATGCTGCTACGATTTTTATGTCAGAGAATGTTTTGCCTATGTTTCTCTATGAGTTTTATGGTGTCATGTCTTATATTTAGGCCTTTAAACCATTTTGAGTTTATTTTTGTACATGGTGTGAGGGAGTGTTCTAATTTCATTGATTTAAATGAAGCTGTCTAGCTTTCCTTGCACTACTAGCTGAAGAGACTGTCTTCTCCATCGTCTATTCTTACCTCCTTTTTTGAAGATTAATTGACTGTAGGTGTGTGTGTTTATTTCTCAGATCTCTATTCTGTTCCATTGATCCATACATCTTTTTTTGTGCGAATATCACACTCTTTTGATTACTGTAGCTTTGTTGTATTGTCTGAAGTCTGGGAGGGTTATGCCTCCAAATTTACTATTTTTCCTCAGGATTGCTTTGGCAATTTTAGGTCTTTTATGGTTCCATATAAATTTTAGGATTATTTGTTCTACTTCTGTGAAAAATGCCCTGGGTAATTTGATAGGGATTGCATCAAATCTGTAGTTTGCTTTAGGTAGTATGGCCATTTTACCAATACTCTTACCATAAAAGAGCATGGAATATTTTTTCATTTCTTTGCATCATCTTCAGTTTCCTATATCAATGTTCTGTAGTTTTCAGCATATGGGTCTTTAACGTCCTAAGTTCATTCCTAGATGTTTTATTTTTTATTTTTTTTGACATAGTTTTAACAGGATTGGGTTTTTTACTTTCTCTTTATTTCATTGTTAGTGTAAAGAAATGAATCAGATTTCTGTATATTAATCTTGTATCCTGCTACCTCCGGAATTCATTTATTCTAATAGTTTTTGTGTGGAGTCTTCAGGGTTCTCCACGTAGAGTATCATGTCATTTGCATATAATGACAGTTTTACCTCTTCCCTTCCAATTTGGATACCTTTTATTTCTTTTTCTTGTCTGATTACTGTGTCTAGGACTTCCAGTACTATCTTGAATAGAAGTGGTGAGGGTGGGTATCCTTGTCCTGTTCCTGAATACAGTGGGAAGGCTTTCAGCTTTTCACCATTGAGTATGATGTTGGCTGTGGGTTTGTTGTAAATGACTTGTATTATGTTGAGATATGTTCCCTCTATTCCCACTTTGGTGAGAAGTTTTTTTTGTTTGTTTGTTTGTTTTCATGAATGGATGTTGAATTTTATCAAATGTTGAGTGTTGAATTTTATCAAATGCCTTTTCTACGTCTATTGAGATGATCATATGATTTTTGTCTCTTCTTTTGTTCATGTGGTTGATTTGCATATGTTGAACCATCGTTGCAACCCTGGAATGAATCCAACTTGATCGTGGTGTATGATACTTTTTATGTGTTGTTGGATTTGGTTTGCCAGTATTTTGTTGAAGATTTTTATATCTATATTCATCAAAGATTGTGGCCTGTACTTTTTTCTGTAGTGTCTTTTTCTGGTTTTGGTATTAGGATTATGGTGGCTTCAAGAATGATTTTGAGAGTGTACCCTCCTCTTCAATCTTCTGGAATAGTTTGAAAAGGATAGATATAAGTTCTTCTTTGTATGTTTGGTAGAATTCCCCAGTGAAGCCATCTGGTCCTGGGCTTTTGTCTGCAGGCAGTTTTTATTATTATTATATTATTATTATTGATTCCTTTTCATTTCTAGTGATTGGTCTGTTCAAATTATCTGTTTCTTCTTGAGTCAACTTTGGCAGGCTGTATATGTCTAGAAATTTGTCTGTTTCTTCTAGGTTTCTAATTAGTTGGCATATAAACCGTTCATAGTATTCTCTTATGATTTTTTGTAATTCTGCACTATCAGTTGTTATTTCTCCTCATTCATTTCTTATTTTATTTGGGTCCTCTCTCTTCTTGTTGAGCCTGGCTAGAGGTTTGTCCATCTTGTCTATCTTTTCAAAAAAAAGCAAAACAAAAAAAACAGCTCTTGGTTTCATTGATCTTTTCTATTTTTTAATCCCTTTTTTTTCTCTCTGATCTTTATTTCCTTCCTTCCACTGATTTTGGGGTTTTGTTTGTTCATTTTTCTAATTCTTTTAGGTGGTAGTTTAAGTTGTTTGAGATTTTTCTTGTCTCTTGAGGAAGGCCTGTATTGCTAAGAGCTTTCCTTGTAGAGCTGCTTTTGCTGCATCCCATAGATATTGTAAGGTAGTGTGTTTGTTGTCGTTTGTCTTGAGGTACTTTCTGATTTCCTCTTTGATTTCATCATTGACCCATTGGTTTTTTAGTAGCATGTTTAGTCTGCATGTGATCGTTTTGTTTTTTTTATCCTCCCTATTTATCTTTCTGTGGTTGATTAGTAGTTTCATACCATTGTGGTCAGAAAAGATGCTTGAAATAATTTCTATCCTCTTAAATTTGTTGAGGCTTGTTTTGTGTCCAAGTATGTGGCCTGGTCTAGAGAATATTCCATGTGTGCTTGAAAAGAATGTGTATTCTGGGTTTTTTGGATGTAGTGTCCTGTAGGAATCAATTAATAGACCAACTGGTCTATTGTGTCATTTAGGTTCTTTGTTATCTTACTGATTTTCTGTCTGGAAGATCTGTCCATTGATGTCAGTGGGGTGTTAAAACCTCCTATTACTGTATTCCTGTCGATTTCTCCCTTTATGTCTGTCAGTATTTTTTATGTATTTTTTGCTCCTGTATTGGCTGCATATATGTTAACAAGTGTAATAGCTTCTCTTGTATTGATCCCTATCATTATATATAATGTCCATGTCTCTCTTTATAGACTTTGTTTTAAAGTCTATTTTGTCTAATATGAGTATTGAGACCCCCGCTTCCTTGTCATTTCCGTTTGCATGAAATATCTTTTCCATTCCCTCACTTTCAGTCTATGTGTGTCTTTCACCCTAAAGGGAGTCTCTTTTAGGAAGGATATTGTGGGTTCTTTCTTAATCCAATCTGCCTCTCTGTATTTTGATTGGAGCATTTAGTCCATTGACCTTTAAAGTAATTATTGATAAGTATATATTTATTGCCATTTTTAAATCTTGTTTTCTAGTTGATTTTGTAGTTCTTTGTCCCTTCTTTTTGTTTTTCCTTTTGTAGTTTGATGGTTTCTTTTGTATTATGCTTGAGTTCCTGTCTTTATGGTTTTTGTGAATCTTGTGTGTTTTTGATTTGTGGTTACCCTGGTTTTCAAGGACGTTAACTCATAACTATATCTACCTCCTTTAGATAGTCGTCAGTTCAAACGTATTCTAAAAGATCTACAGGTTTTTACTCCCCTTCCCCACATTTTGTGATTTTCATGTCCTATTTTACATCTTCATGTTTATCCTTTTGCTGTTAATTGTACTTATAATCACTTTTACAAAATTTTTTACTGGTTTTTAACCTATGTGCTAGTTTATTTAAATGATCTTCAATTCTTTTATATATTTGCCTTTCCTATTGTTTTTTTTCCCCTTTCTTATAGATTCTTGCTGCTTTTCTATTTAAGATGACCTTACAATATTTCTTTTAGGTTGGGTTTAGTATTGCTGTATCCTTTTAGTTTTTGCTTGCCTGAGAAATTCTTTATCAAGACTCCTTCTATCCTAAGTGATGATATTGCTGGGTAAAGTATCCTATGTTGCAGGTTTTTCCCTTTTAGTGTTTTGAATATGTCTTGCCACTCCCTTCTGGCCTGCGATGTTTCTGTAGAGAAATCAGCCTTAAGGGGGTTCCCTTGTAACTGACTCTTTGTTTTTCTCTTGCTGCCTTTAGAATCTGTTTAACTTTTGCCATTTTAATTATGCTATGTCTTGGTGTGGATCTGCTTGGGTTCATCTTGTTTGGGACCCTCTGTGCTTCCTGTACATGGTTATCTATTCCCTTCTTTTGTTTTGGAAAGTCTTCAGCCACAATTTCTTCAAGTACATCTTTGATCCCCTTCTCTCTTTCTCCTCCTTCTGGAACCTGTATTATGCATAGGTTGGCACACTTTATGTTATCCCATAGATCTCATCTCTTGCTTTCACTTTTTTTTTTTCATTCATCTTCTGTCTGCTGCTCTGATTGGGTGATTTCCATTATTCTATCTTCCAGATTAATTATTCATTCTTCTGCATTATTCAGTCTGTTATTCATTGCTTCTAGATTGGCTTTTACCTTGGCAATTGAGTTGTCTAATTTTGATTGGTTCTTATTTATAGTGTTTAGTTCCTTGTTACAGTGATGTGCATTTCTATTGATAATCTTTCTTAATTCCTTTCAAATTTGTATTACCTCCTTTTTGAACTCAGAGCTTATGCTGGTGAGGTCTGTTTCATTTTTGTTCTTTCAGAGAATTTCTCATTTTCATTGGGAGTGGTTCCTCTTACTCTTTTTTACTTTCATTTTACTTGACTTTCTCTGTCACCATGAATCTAGGAAAAAGCATTATCTACTGTGGTCTTGAAGGGCTGTTTTTATGTGGGAGCATTCCTGTGTAGACTATGTCCAGTGTTTTTGGTGCAAAGGCTGCTTTTGGTCTGAATGACAGCCACATCTTTCCTCAGAGTATGCTACCCATTATCCCCTTGATAGGCGGTGTGGATGGTGTTGTGATATCCAGAACCTGCACTGGATGTTAGGTGGGGCCTCCTCTTTGCTCCGTAGCTGTTACGTTCCTGTCTCATGTGGAGTATGATCCCTACTTTTTGGAGTAGAAGCCATGAAGGTCAAGTTTGATAAGACTGCATTACCTTTCACTGTTAGTGGGAATGTAAATTGATACAGCCACTACGGAGAACAGATGGAGGTTCCTTAAAAAACTCAAAATAGAACTACCATACGACCCAGCAATCCCACTACTGGGCATATACCCAGAGAAAACCATAATTCCCAAAGACACATGCACCCCAATGTTCATTGCAGCACTAATTACAATAGCCAGGTCATGGAAGCAACCTAAGTGTCCATCGACAGAAGAGTGGATAAAGAAGATGTGGTCCGTATGTACAATGGAGTATTACTGAACCATAAAAAGGAATGAAATTGGGTCATTTGTAGAGATGCAGATGGACCTAGAGAATGTCATACAGAGTGAAGTAAGTCAGGAAGAGAAAAACAAATATATATTAATGCATTATGTGGAATCTAGAAAAATGGTACAGATGAACCTATTCGTAGGGCAGGAATAGAGACATAGACATAGAGAACGGACATGTGGACATGGGGGGAAGGGGAGGGTGGGACAAATTGGGAGATTAGGTTTCCCATAAATACACTACCATGTGTAACATAGGTAGCTAGTGGGAACCTGCTGTATAGCACAGGGAGGTCAGCTCAGTGCTCTGTGACAACCTAGCTGGGTGGGATGGGGGGGTGGGCGGGAGGTCCAAGAGGGAGGGGATATAGGTATACATATAGCTGATTCACTTCATTGTATAGCAGAAACCAACACAACATTGTAAAGCAGTTTTAGTCTAGTAAAAAAACAAAAAAAGCAAAGCCAAAAAGATGGCTGCATTACCCTTAAGTGCATGCTCTGTCCCCAAGGAGGTGGCACCGAAGCCCGTGAGGCCCATGTGGTCACCGCAACCTATCCACTGCCCGGGGCAGGCGTCTGCGGTTCTGTCCAGAAGCAGCCCAAGGTCATGTCCATTTCTTCCTTGTGTTCACTCCAGATATGGTGCTGGGCTGGGACGGGGGGCTGATGCATCAGGCTGCAGGAATTGAGGTGATTGTGGTGCCAGCTACGACCTGGGCTGCCTGTGTGGTCTGGCTCTCCCAGGACCTGTCTGTCCCAGATCTGGCTCCAAGCTACAGTACGCGTGGTTGGAACCGGAGTGCTCCCGCCGGGAAAGGAATCGCTGTGTACTCCTCCCCAGGGGCTGACAGCTGGACACGTGAGATTCCCTGGTGCTGCCCGCCACCTGGTGAGCGCACACCAACCAAGTCCACTGCTGCTGGACCCACCCCTGGATGCTCCCCTGCTGAGCAGGGACTGATAGTAGGCTCTGAGGTCAGCCTCACCCCTGCAGTGCACATGCTCACAAAATCTGCTGGCTGCCCACTGTGCAAACACTGATACTGGGGTCCAAGGGGGGCCAGACCCCACCCCAGGCCGCCCAGGCTGTCTCCATGCAGCTAGACAGAGTCCTCTCCCAGGACCCAGACTCCTGAGTGTCAGTGCCCAGCTGCTGCGTGTACTAGCAGCCCCACATGGCACAGTTTGGTCTGGGAAGTGCAGGGCAGCGAGACAGTAGCTGTCAGCATCCGTCTCTCTCTCTGCCCTGATGGCTAGCAAGCCAGCATGCGTGCATTCCTCATAAGCAGCGTCCAGGCTCCTGCAGCCCCTCTATCCGTCCCAGTTGACTTCCCAGCAAGCAAGGGGCTTCGCAGGGCAAGGGCTTACCCATGAAGACCATCCCTCCTTCACAGATCCCTCCCAAGGCACCAGTCCCATCCTGATGCCTTTTCTTCATCCTACCCAGTCATGTGGGATCTTTCTTGCTGCTATAGTTGTGTAAGAGATCTTCTGCCAGTTTCCAGTTTGTTTTCTGTGAGAATTGTTCCACATGTAGATGTATTTTTTGTATCTTTAGTGTGTTTGTGGGGGAAGGTGAGCCCTAGGTCTTCCTTCTCCGCCATCTTGATCCACCTCCAGAAACATGGTGGTTTTGACGGATACTCATAGAATTCCATTTGCATTTAATGAACGTAAATTCAATGCTCTCTCTGAATCCGCAATAAACGATGGTTCCGTTGTGTAATACCGGTTCAACCAAACGTGTTAAAAATGCATTTTTACAAAATTATATACAAACAGAGTTAAATTCGAAACCATTGTCCTTATAGGAGGGAAGTCTCCAACAATATCATAGTTTTCCCTAGAGCCAGAAAAATGCCACGACATGTTTTAATCTGAGGAATTCCGTGTTATGAAGTATTACACATTATTAGGAGGAGTAGAAAGTTTTCTGTTTAGGAAGTTTTAAATTTTTCTCACATTTTTGTGATGGTTTCACTAATGTAGTAAAATGGTACCTTAACATATGGGCAGTGACATTCAGTCAACACTGATTATGGGGATTTAATTATAATAATGACTGTGGGATTCAATAACTATAATCCATAAGGGTGCCAGCAGTTCTACAGGCTGTGAATTTTCATCTAAAGATTTTACTTTAGAACCAGATTCTAGAAATTTTCATACGCACAGCACTTGTGCTCTGATTGATTTGACGTGCTGTAAATGACAGACCGTTGCAGGCCTTCCATGGGTGGAATTTTTTCTTTTTTGATATTTTAAAAAAAAAGTTGTTCCAAAGAAAGAAAAATGTATTAAGTGGTTTATTGTCTTATAATAAACTCTTTGTAAAATTTTACATAATTTATCGTGCTTGGAAGATCGAATATAGACTCACATCATTCATGCCCATTGAGATTCAAGTTACTTAAGGATTATAGAGTATATATTTGCATCCTGAAACAAAACACACTGAAGCCTTTATGTATTCTATACAGGTCTTCTCCAACTTACTGTTAAATGAACTTAAAAACTTAAAAGTATCTAATTGCATTTATAAATTCAAGATATAAAGAAATCACCATTTATCACTATTCAAAATTAATATAGCTTTTCTCATTGTAATATACACAATTTCCTTAGAAATACCAATACCTCCAAATTCAAGGTGGTATGTGATTCATTATTTGCTACCTTATATACCCTTAAAAACTGTTAAAAATCTATAAAAACAACCACCGCTTTATACCACCTTGTAGAGAGCTAAAAATGAGCAGTGTAAACTCCAAGTGTGTAGGTTCCATTTCTAACCAGAAGCTCTCCATCCCCCAAAATGTCTTCAGACAAGTGTACGCTTCTGTGTGGGTGAGAGAGGACTTGAAGTCTTAGGTTGACTATCGGGCGTCTTGGTCCTCGAGTCGGTCATGAGTGTATAGTGAACAGAGGACAAGCGCATTGATCTGTGTTCCAGTTAATGAGTGCAGAGGACCAGAACATGTGGATAACTAAGTTCCTTGGGGCTGCTACAACAAGATGCCACGGGCTGTTGCATAAACAATAGCAATTTAATTTAGTTCTGGAGATGGGAAGTCCACCATCAAGGCAGTGGCAGGTTCAGGGTCTGGTAGAACCTGCCTCGTGGTTCACAGACGGTGTCTTCTCGCCGTGTCTGCACACGGGGGAAGATAGGAGGGGGCTCTCTGGGGTCTCTTTTATAAAGACAATAATCCCATCCATGAGGGCTCCACACTCTCGACGTCATCACCTCCCAAAGGCCCCTCCTCCTAACACCATCACAGTGAGGCAGTTAGGTCTCAAATAAGGGTTTTGTGGGGACATTCAGGTGAGAGCACGCAACCCATGGATCCCCGAAATTTATGTCCTTTTCACATGTCATCCACTCAATTTAAGTCCCATCTATATCTGATTTAGATGACATTTAGGATTCACCCTGAGGCAAATTCCTTGCCAGCTGTGAATCTGTGAAATTGAACTTTATGAGCTTTCAAATTACAGTGGTGGGACCGACATAAGATAGGTATTCCCATTTCAAAAGGGAGAAATAGGAAAGAAGGGAGGAGTGACAAATCCCCAGCAAGTCTGAAATCCAACAGGGCAAATTCCATTAGACCTTAATGCTTGAGAATAATCCTCCTTAGTTCAATGCTATACCTCCAGGAACAATGGGGCGGGTGGGTGTTTTGCCCCTGTAGCTTTGCCCTTCAAGGGTTGGTCACATGACAGCGGGATTATTGCCTTTAGTTCTGGGTTCCATTGAAGAAGGGATTGGGTCAAGTGCTCAGACCATCAGATGGAAAAAAACAAGGAAGCTAAATCATTTCATATGTGAGATAGTCTGAGGTAGAGATATTCAGTCTGGTGAAATGGGGATATGGTATCCTGTTTTCCAATAGTTGAATCATGGTTACACATAAATGATTAGATTATTTCTCTAGCAGTCGTATCTCCTGGGAGAAGTAAAAGGAAACAGATTATTGCACAGACCAGGTTCAGACTTACCCAGTGATGGAGAGCTTACGTCTGGAAGTTGTAAGAATTCCCTCCCAGGAGCTGTTTGAGAAAAAGTTGCTGAGTCATTTGGCAGAATTTTCTTGAAAGTATCATTTTTCTCGAGGAATGGTTGGTCGAACTGAACTCTGTATTTTCTCTTATGCTTAGATTCTCTGCAGTTTCAATTTGTTCTCAACTAACAATTTTGAAAGGATAGTATCACCCATCTCAACCTTGGGCTATGTAACAGGAGAATGTCTGTTAACATCTTCCCTTTTTCATGCCATATACAGCACTACTTTTCACTGTCAGGTAATTACTGAATTTCTATTTACTTTCTAGTCTGTGATGATCATAAATTCAACTCTTTCCAACATCTGCCTATCTGTATATTCAGTACCTTTGGGCGTCTTAATTTTTCTAATGCACCCATTTGTGTTTTAACAATTTTCACCAAATTTAGGAATAACCATGTTGACTCAGCATTTTAGCCTTCAAAGAATCCATTTCTTGCTCAAAAAATAGACACATGCATACACAAGACGTATTCAGTCATTACTGAGAATGCTCCAATTAAGTGGAAAACTATTTCTTCAAATAGTTTCGTCAAAACTATTTCTTGCTTTTTTTTTTAGGATGTGGGAAATTAATAAGAATTACACAAATAAAAATGCCTAGACATACAATCAGTTAAGACCTTTCAGAAAGTTATTCCATGACCTAAACACAACTTTGCATAAAAGAGCAACAACTATAGAGTAGCTGCTGGGAGGGGTAAGTATAATAGTATTATTGATTAAAATAAAATAGAATTAAATAGTCAGCTTTTAATTAGCTTGACTATGGGACAAAATGTGATCAGATTTGCTGTAGATGGTCTACAAGTAGTCGTGCATATACTTCATGCATATGAGTCACAAAAATTAGGAGAATATTTAACACAGAAAAGTGTGAGAGCATCCTCAGCTATCACATAGGACTTGATGGTAGCCTGTCATGTAGCACAAAATTCTGATTCTTTTTGTTTCCACCCTTTTCCCCACATCCTCTTTTTTTTAATTGGGGTAGGGTTGTTTTACAATGCTGTATTAGTTTCTACTGTACAGCGAAGTGAAGTGGAGTTCCCTGTGCTACACAGCAGGTTCTCATTAGTTATCTATTTTATACATAGTAGTGTATATATGTCCATCCCGATCTCCCACTTCATCCCACCCCCGCCCCATCTTTTAATCTCTTAGCTATATAGTAACACAGCTAGGATCATGATGTTAACCTTCGCATTTCATTGAGATATACTCTGATATCCACAATATAACATACAATTATGATCATAAGGTTAACAAAAAAAAATATTTAAAAACAAAGAAAGTTGTGGTAGCAGCACACTAACAGCTGAGTCATGCCATCTCAAAGAGATTCACAAACCAAGTATATTCAGAGACATCAAGTATCCTCAGAAACATCAAGCACTTTAAAAAAATCACAATCTTCCTATGAGTTTACTTTTAATCAGTATCTTAGTGGAATGAGCAGGAAGCAGCAAACTCACATTTCCAGGCAGGTATTTTAATTAGTGTTCCAGATACTTAACTTATCTGAGAAACCATTCAGATGTACTCTGCAGCTTTCATTTTTTAAAAATTAATTAATTTATTTATGTTTGGCTGTGTTGGGTCTTCGTTGCTGCGTACAGCCTTTCTCTAGTTGCAGCGAGCGGGGGCTACTCTTCGTTGTGGTGTGCGGGCTTATTGCGATGGCTTCTCTTGTTGCGGAGCACGGGCTCTAGGCATGTGGGCTCAGTAGTTGTGGTACGCGGGCTCAGTAGTTGTGGCACACAGGCTCAGTAGTTGTGGCTTGCGGGCTCAGTAGTTGTGGCTTGCGGGCTCTAGAGCGCAGGCTCAGTAGTTGTGGCACATGGGCTTCGTTGCTCCATGGCATGTGGGATCTTCCCAGACCAGGGCTCGAACCCCTGTCCCCTGTATTGGCAGGCAGATTCTTAACCACTATGCCACCAGGGAAGTCCCTAATATGGTTTTAAAAGGAGGATAATGCTGCAGTTAGCAAATTAAAATAATATAAATATGTAGTTTATATATGTATACTACTTTCATAAGATAAATCTTTATAAGTATGAATTTATACATTGCCAAATTATAAAATAATAGTCCATATTCAGTTAATACATCAGTATATTTTCACGGACAAATGAAATATTAAAATAATTAACCTTATTTGAAATTGATCCAAAGATTAAAATCATATAAATGTTTACAGAGAATTGAAAGAACATAAAATAACTTACAAATCACTTTATCTCCCTAAATTAAAAAAAAAGGGGGGAGGAGGAAAGTCAAATTTTTTAATAGATTATTATTATTATTTTTTTGACATCTTTATTGGAGTATAATTACTTTACAATGGTGTGTTAGTTTCTGCTTTATAACAAAGTGAATCAGCTATACATATACATATATCCCCATATCTCTTCCCTCTTGCGTCTCCCTCCCTCCCACCCTCCCGATCCCACCCTTCTAGGTGGTCACAAAGCACGGAGCTGATCTCCCTGTGCTATGCAGCTGCTTCCCACTAGCTATCTGTTTTACATTTGGTAGTGTATATATGTCCATGCCACTGTCTCACTTTGTCCCAGCTTACCCTTCCCCCTCCCCATATCCTCAAGTCCATTCTCTAGTAGGTCTGCGTCTTTATTCCCGTCTTGCCCCTAGGTTCTTCATGACCATTTTTTTTGTTTGTTTTTTAGATTCCATATATATGTGTTAGCATATGGTATTTGTTTTCTCTTTCTGACTTACTTCACTCTGTATGACAGACTCTAGGTCCATCCATCTCACTACAAATAATTCAATTTTGTTTCTTTTATGGGTGAGTAATATTCCATTGTATATATGTGCCACATCTTCTTTATCCATTCATCTGTTGATGGACACTTAGGTTGCTTCCATGTCCTGGCTATTGTAAATAGAGCTGCAATGAACATTGTGGTACATGATTCGTTTTGAATTATAGTTTTCTCAGGGTATATGCCCAGTAGTGAGATTGCTGGGTGGTATGGTAGTTCTATTTTTAGTTTTTTAAGGAACCTCCATACTGTTCTCCATAGTGGCTGTATCAATTTACATTCCCACCAACAGTGCAAGAGGGTTCCCTTTTCTCCACACCCTCTCCAGCATTTATTGTTTCTAGATATTTTGATGATGGCCATTCTGACTGGTGTGAGATGATATCTCATTGTAGTTTTGATTTGCATTTCTCTAATGATTAATGATGTTGAGCATTCTTTCATGTGTTTGTTGGCAATCTGTATATCTTCTTTGGAGAAATGTCTATTTAGGTCTTCTGCCCATTTTTGGATTGGGTTGTTTGTTTTTTTGATATTGAGCTGCATGAGCTGCTTGTAAATTTTTGAGATTAATCCTTTGTCAGTTGCTTCATTTGCAAATATTTTCTCCCATTCTGAGGGTTGTCTTTTGGTCTTGTTTTTGGTTTCCTTTGCTGTGCAAAAGCTTTTAAGTTTCATTAGGTCCTATTTGTTTGTTTTTGTTTTTATTTCCATTTCTCTAGGAGGTTGGTCAAAAGGATCTTGCTGTGTTTTATGTCATAGAGTGTTCTGCCTATGTTTTCCTCTAAGATTTTGATAGTGTCTGGCATTACATTTAGGTCTCTAATCCATTTTGAGTTTATTTTTGTGTATGGTGTTAGGGAGTGTTCTAATTTCATTCTTTTACATGTAGCTGTCCAGTTTTCCCAGCACCACTTATTGAAGAGGCTGTCTTTTCTCCACTGTATATTCTTGCCTCCTTTATCAAAGATAAGGTGACCGTATGTGTGTGGGTTTATCTCTGGGCTTTCTATCCTGTTCCATTGATCTATATTTCTGTTTTTGTCCTAGTACCATACTGTGTTGATTACTGTAGCTTTGTAGTATAGTCTGAAGTCAAGGAGCCTGATTCCTCCAGCTCCATTTTTCTTTCTCAAGATTGCTTTGGCTATTCGGGGTCTTTTGTGTTTCCATACAAATTGTGCAATTCTTTGTTCTAGTTCTGTGAAAAATGCCAGTAGTAGTTTGATAGGGAATGCATTGAATCTGTAGATTGCTTTGGGTAGTAGAGTCATTTTCACAATGTTGATTCTTCCAATCCAAGAACATGGTATATCTCTCCATCTGTTTGTATCATCTTTAATGTCTTTCGTCAGTGTCTTATAATTTTCTGCATACAGGTCTTTTGTCTCCTTAGGTAGGTTTATTCCTAGATATTTTATTCTTTTTGTTGCAATGGTAAATGAGAGTGTTTTCTTAATTTCTCTTTCAGATTTTTCATCATTAGTGTATAGGAATCCAAGAGATTCCTGTGCATTAATTTTGTATCCTGCTACTTTACCAGATTCATTGATTAGCTCTACTAGTTTTCTGGTGGCATCTTTAGGATTCTCTATGTATAGTATCATGTCATCTGCAAACAGTGACAGCTTTACTTCTTTTCTGATTTGGATTCCTTTTATTTCTTTTTCTTCTCTGATTGCTGTGGCTAAAACTTCAAAAACTCTGTTGAAGAATAGTGGTGAGAGTGGGCAACCTTGTCTTGTTCCTGATCTTAGTGGAAATGGTTTCAGTTTTTCACCATTGAGGACGATGTTGGCTGTGGGTTGGTCATATATGGCCTTTATTATGTTGAGGTAAGTTCCCTATATGCCTACTTTCTGGAGGGTTTTTATCGTAAATGGGTGTTGAATTTTGTCCAAAGCTTTTTCTTCATCTATTGAGATGATCATATGGTTTTTCTCCTTCAATTTTTTAATATGGTGTATCACACTGATTGATTTGCATATATTACAGAATCCTTGCATTCCTGGGATAAACCCCACTTGATCATGGTGTATGATCCTTTTAATGTGCTGTTGGATTCTGTTTGCTAGTATTTTGTTGAGGATTTTTGCATCTGTCTTCATCAGTGATATTGGTCTGTAGTTTTCTTTCTTTGTGACATCTTTGTGTGGTGTTGGTATCAGGGTGATGGTGGCCTCATAGAATGAGTTTGGGAGTGTTCCTCCCTCTGCTATATTTTGGAAGAGTTTGAGAAGGATGGATGTTAGCTCTTCTCTAAATGTTTGATAGAATTTGCCTGTGAAGCCATCTGGCCCTGGGCTTCTGTTTGTTGGAAGATTTTTAATCACAGTTTCAATTTCAGTGCTTGTGATTGGTCTGTTCCTATTTTCTATTTCTTCCTGGTTCAATCTCGGAAGGTTGTCCATTTCTAAGAACTTGTCCATTTCTTCCAGGTTGTCCATTTTATTGGCATATAGTTGCTTGTAGTAATCTCTCATGATCCTTTGTATTTCTGCAGTGTCAGTTGTTACTTCTTCTTTTTCATTTCTAATTCTATTGATTTGAGTCTTCTCCCTTTTTTCTTGATGAGTCTGGCTAATGGTTTATGAATTTTGTTTATCTCCTCAAAGAACCGGCTTTTACTTTTATTGATCTCTGCTATCGTTTCCCTCATTTCTTTTTCATTGATTTCTGATCTGATCTTGATTTCTTTCCTTCTGCTAACTTTGGGGTTTTTTTGTTCTTCTTTCTCTAATTGCTTTAGGTGTAAGGTTAGGTTGTTTATTTCAGATTTTTCTTGTTTCTTGAGGTAGGATTGTATTGCTATAAACTTCCCTCTAAGAACTGCTTTTGCTGCATCCCATAGGTTTTGGGTTTTTGTATTTTCATTGTCATTTGCCTCTAGGTATTTTTTGATTTCCTCTTTGATTTCTTCAGTGATCTCTTGGTTATTTAGTAGTGTATTGTTTAGCCTCCATTTTTTTGGTATTTTTTACAGGTTTTTTCCTGTAATTGATATCTTGTCTCATAGCGCTGTAGTCGGAAAAGATACTTGATATGATTTCAGTTTTCTTAAATTTACCAAGGATTGATTTGTGACCCAAGATATGATCTATCCTGGAGAATGTTCCATGAGCACTTGAGAAGAAAGTGTATTCTTTTGCTTTTGGATGGAATGTCCTATAAATATCAGTTAAGTCCATCGTATTTAATGTGTCATTTAAAGCTTGTGTTTCCTTATTTATTGTCATTTTGGATGATCTGTCCATTGGTGAAAGTGGGGTGTTAAAGTCCCCTACTGTGATTGTGTTACTGTCGATTTCCCCTTTTATGGCTGTTAGCATTTGCCTTATGTATTGAGGTGCTCCTATGTTGGGTGCATAAATATTTATAATTGTTATATATCTTCTTGGATTGATCCCTTGATCATTATGTAGTGTTCTTCCTTGTCTCTTGTAATAGTCTTTGTTTTAAAGTCTGTTTTGTCTGATATGAGAATTGCTGCTCCAGCTTTCTTTTGATTTCCATTTGCATGGAATATCTTTTTCCATCCCCTCACTTTCAGTCTGTATGTGTCCCTAGGTCTGAGGTGGGTCTCTTGTAGACAGCATATATACAGGTCTTGTTTTTGTATCCATTCAGCCAGTCTGTGTCTTTTGGTTGGAGCATTTAATCCATTTACATTTAAGGTAATTATCGATATGTATGTTCCTATTACCATTTTCTTAATTGTTTTGGGTTTGTTATTGTAGGTCTTTTCCTTCTCTTGTGTTTCCTGCCTAGGGAAGTTCCTTTAGCATTTGTTGTAAAGCTGGTTTGGTGGTGCTGAATTCTCTTAGCTTTTGCTTATCTGTAAAGGTTTTAATTTCTCCATCAAATCTGAATGAGATCCTTGCTGGGTAGAGTAATCTTGGTTGTAGGTTTTTCCCTTTCATCACTTTAAACATGTCCTGCCACTCCCTTCTGGCTTGCAGAGTTTCCGCTGAAAGATCAGCTGTTAGCCTTATGGGGATTCCCTTGTATGTTATTTGTTGTTTTTCCCTTGCTGCTTTTAATATTTTTTCTTTGTATTTAATTTTTGATAGTTTGATTAATATGTGTCTTGGCATTTTTCTCCTTGGATTTATCTGGTATGGGACTCTCTGTGCTTCCTGGACTTGATTAACTATTTCCTTTCCCATATTAGGGAAGTTTTCCACTATAATCTCTTCAAATATTTTCTCAGTCCCTTTCTTTTTCTCTTCTTCTTCTGGGACCCCTATAATTCGAATGTTGGTGCGTTTAATTTTGTCCCAGAGGTCTCTGAGACTGTCCTCAGTTCTTTTCATTCTTTTTTCTTTATTCTGCTCTGCAGTAGTTATTTCCACCATTTTATCTTCAAGGTCACTTATCCGTTCTTCTGCCTCAGTTATTCTGCTATTGATCCCTTCTAGAGAATTTTTAATTTCATTTATTGTGTTGTTCATCACTGTTTGTTTGCTCTTTAGTTCTTCTAGGTCCTTGTTAAACGTTTCTTTTATTTTCTCCATTGTATTTCCAAGATTTTGGATCATATTTACTATCCTTATTCTGAATTCTTTTTCAGGCAGGTAGACTGCCTATTTCCTCTTCATTTGTTAGGTCTGGTGTGTTTTGACCCTGCTCCTTCATCTGCTGTGTGTTTTTCTGTCTTCTCATTTTGCTTATCTTACTGTGTTTGGGGTCTCCTTTTCACAGGCTGCAGGTTCGTAGTTCCCGTTGTTTTTGGTGTCTGCCCCCAGTGGCTAAGGTTGGTTCAGTGGGTTGTGTAGGCTTCCTGGTGGAGGGGACTAGTGCCTGTGTTCTGGTGGGTGAGGCTGGATCTTGTCTTTCTGGTGGGCAGGTCCACGTCTGGTGGTGCGTTTTGGGGTGTCTGTGGCCTTATTATGATTTTAGGCAGCCTCTCTGCTAATGGATGGGGCTGTGTTCCTGTCTTGCTAGTTGTTTGGCATAGTGTGCAGCACTGTAGCTTGCTGGTCGTTGAGTAGATCTGGGTCTTGGTGTTGAGATGGAGATCTCTGGGAGATTTTCACTGTTTGATATTACGTGGAGCTGGGAGGTTTCTTGTGGACCAGTGTCCTGAAGTTGGCTCTCCCACCTCAGAGGCACAGCCCTGATGCCTGGCTGGAGCACCAAGAGCCTGTCATCCACATGGCTCAGAATAAAAGGGAGGAAAAAAAGAAAGAAAGGAAGAAGAAGATAAAATAAAGTTATTAAAATAAAAAATAATTTAAAAAAAAATTTTTTTTAAGTAATTAAAAAAAGAAAGAAAGAAGAGAGCAACCAAACCAAAAAACAAATCCACCAATGATAACAAGTGCTAAAAACTATACTAAAAAAAAAAAAACAAAAAAAACAAAAACGGACAGACAGAACCCTAGGACAAATGGTAAAAGCAAAACTATACAGACAAAATCACACACAGAAGCGTACACATACACACTCACAAAAAGAGAAAAAGGTGAAAATATATGTATTTTGTTGCTCCCGAAGTCTACCTCCTCAATTTGGGATGATTCGTTGTCTATTCAGGTATTCCACAGATGCAGGCACATCAAGTTGTTTGTGGAGCTTTAATCCACTGCTCCTGAGGCTGCTGGGAGAGATTTCCCTTTCTCTTTGTTCGCACAGCTCCCAGGGTTCAGCTTTGGATTTGGACCTGCCTCTGCATGTAGGTCCCCTGAGGGCGTCTGTTCCCCGCCCAGACAGAACGGGGTTAAAGGAGCAGCTGCTTCGGGGGCTCTGGCTCAGTCAGGCCGGGGGGAGGGAGCGGTACGGAGGAGGCGGGGCGAGCCTGCGGCGGCAGAAGCCAGCGTGACGTTGCAGCAGCCTGAGGCGCGCCGTGCGCTCTCCCGGGGAAGTTGTCCCCGGATCACGGGAGCCTGGCCGTGGCGGGCTGCACTGGCTCCCGGGAGGGGCGGTGTGGAGAATGACCTGTGCTCGCCCACAGGCTTTTTGGTGGCGGCAGCAGCAGCCTTAGCGTCTCATGCCCGTCTCTGGGGTCCGCGCTGACAGCCGCGGCTCGCGCCCGTCTCTGGAGCTCGTTTAGGCGGCGCTCTGAATCCCCTCTCCTTGCGCGCCGCGAAACAAAGAGGCAAGAAAAAGTCTCCTGCCTCTTCGGCAGCTGCAGTCTTTTTCCCGGACTCCCTCCCGGCTAGCACCGAAGCCCGAGCCCCAGCTCCCAGGCCCCGCCCGCCCCGGCGGCTGAGCAGACAAGCCTCTCGGGCTGGTGAGTGCTGCTCGGCGCCGAGCCTCTGTGCGGGAATCTCTCCGCTTTGCCCTCCGCACCAATGTGGCTGCGCTCTCCTCCGTGGCTCCGAAGCTTCCCCCCTCTGCTACCCGCAGTCTCTGCCCGCGAAGGGGCTCCTAGTGTGTGGAAACCTTTCCTCCTTCACAGCTCCCTCCCACTGGTGCAGGTCCCGTCCCTATTCTTTTGTCTCTGTTATTTCTTTTTTCTTTTGCCCTACCCAGGTACGTGGGGAGTTTCTTGCCTTTTGGGAGGTCTGACGTCTTCTGCCAGCGTTCAGTGGGTGTTCTGTAGGAGCAGTTCCACGTGTAGATGTATTTCTGATGTATTTGTGGGGAGGAAGGTGATCTCCGCGTCTTACTCTTCCACCATCTTGAAGCTCCTTTTAATAGATTATTAAATCCAAGACTGTTGATGATATTTAGGATTCAAATTATGTAACTCTATTGACTATTCTTATTGGAAGTGTATTTTCAACAATATATATTAATTCCAAAAAAGACAGGTGTTAACTGGAAAAATATTATTTTCATTTCACAAATTGTCTTAAATGTGTATATTTAGTAAAATGAACACTAATTTGCATTTCAGAGCAAAGTTGGTAGAATTCTCTACTGGGATTTTATGAAGATGGAGATCCCAAACTTTTCCACGTGTGTTAAGAAAACATTAAATCAATAACCTTTAGTTCAGATTGCACAGTAAGGATTTCACACATAATTCACTAACTGACTTTTGTTAAAGATATTTTGACAGTTTATTGTGTATGGTCACAAATGTATTTATACCCCCAAGAGTGAATTGTTTGCAGTTATTTAGAAGTAATTAATAATTAGCACAATTTAATTGCTATCTCTATGTTGCATGCTGTTTTCCATTTTATTTTGAAGAACATAATAGTTATGAAAAATTAAAACAAATTATTGAAGCAAATTCAGCATTTACTGAATATTGCTATTATGTGAAAAATGATAAACAATTTATGGCAATTGACAATTTTTTTAAAGAAAACATACCAAAACTTAAGCATATCTTATGATTTATTTTATGGGATAGTGAGTATCGATATTTTGAACATTTTGAGCCTGTTTATCGTTAACCTCTCTTAGGGGAAATACCTTTATTCTAAATCTATTCAAGTTTTAACTTCATAGAAATAAATTATTTGATATGAAATCCAATGAAAACTTCCGTAGTGTTTACTTTCAATGGCTTTACCCAGCTCTGTGCTGTAATATCTTTTGGTCAAAGGTGACTAGATATGATGCCATTATATTTCCCATGAATATCTTCAAAATTGCTGTAGTTAAAAATGATTCAGAACCATATAAAACCTGATGCCTATTGTAATCAAATACAGAATCCAGAGAAAAGTTTGGGAATGGAAGGTTTGGGGGAATGAAATTATGAATGGGAGTGCTGAGATTTTTGATATTTAGTCAGCTGGGCCTAAGGTAATACTGCACATGCATTTCAGTCTCCTTACATGAATCCCATTACACTTCCTGGTTAGTTCGTCTTTTTTTTTTTTTTTTTTTAAGTAATTTAATTTAATTAATTAATTAATTTATTTTTGTCTGCGTTGGGTCTTCGTTGCTGCGCACAGGCTTTCTCTAGTTGCGACAAGTAGGGGCTCCTCTTCGTTGCAGTGCATGGGATTCTCATTGCGGTGGCTTCTCTTGTGGAGCACGGGCTCTAGGCGCGCAGGCTTCAGCAGTTGCAGCACGCGGGCTCAGTAGTTGTGGCGCACGGGCTTAGTTGCTCCGCGGCATGTGGGATGTTCCCGGACCAGGGCTCGAACCTGCATCCCCTGCATTGGCAGGCGGGTTCTTAACCACTGCACCACCAGGGAAGTCCCTTAGTTCTTCTTTTGAGGAGACTTACTATCAATTTGGGCTGGGGAGAGTGGCATGAATATCAGTAACAACTCAAGACATTGAGCTGTAAGTTGAAAAATAGGTTCAGTGAGGGAAAACATGGCTGTTAGGCCTATCCAGCAGAGAAGGGGGTTCTTACAGGGATAAGCTCCTCAAATGATTCACATGGGAGCTAAACATGAAGTCTGAGGAAAGAATCACCACCATCAGGAAATAATAAAAAATAATGACAATTTATTATACATCTCGTCTGTCCCATTTGCTTTATATTAATACCTGTTACCAGAATAAATTGTTTCATCATACCTTAATGGGTTGGAATAAAATATGACAGTATATATCCACTTACCCATAGAGTGTACCTCAAATACAATTTACAATATTTTCCTTTTCAAATACAAGACTTGGAGTGCAGACTTCAATTCTTGCCAGAGAAGGATCTAATTTTCTAGTAGGAAATACTGATCACAGAAGGAAACTACATTGCGTCCATTTTCAATGTTGAGATGACATCATATGAAACGTATGACCATTTGTTGAAAACTAAAGAACTGTAACGGGTGAGTGAGACATACACATACGTGGACGTACTCCAAATTCATGGTATAATGCATCATTTCTACACGTAGATCCAAAGTGATATTCATCTATACTTGTTATAACTTGTTCATAAGCAGTCTGTATGTTTGCAGCTGTTGCTTTTCTCAATTCAAGGAACAACGTGAAAAGTGCGTATGGACACATACGTGCTTGAAAATGCTTTCAGGATCTTCCCTGATGTGGAACAATCCTGTAGTAGGAAACCCCACGTGAACATAAACTTTCTGTATTTCCTTCAGTCCAGTGGAAGCAGAGTTCTCTTTCCATGGTACCATGTTGTATGATACACTTAGAACTTCGACCACGACAGTCTCACTCTATGTCTTGAGATTCTCATGGTGTCCAAGACTTTCTGGAATTGAGGTCAGCTGAGGAGACAGCTGCCATCTTTCTTTGGGGACTTTCTGTTGGAGCTCTTTTCAATTATTTATCTTTTTAAAAAAATATCTTGGAGTAGAGTTGCTTTACAATGTTGTGTTAGTTTCTGCTGTGCAGCAAAGTGAATCAGTTATACGTATACATATATCCACTCTTTTTCGGATTTCCTTCCCATTTAGGTCACCACAGAGCATTGAGTAGAGTTCCCTGTGCTATACAGTAGGTTCTCGTTAATTATCTATTTTGTACATAGTAGTGTACATCTGTCAATCCCAATCTCCCAATTCATCCCCTCCCCCTTCCCGCTTGGTATCCGTACATTTGTTCTCTACGTCTGTGTCTCTTTTTCTGCTTTGCAGATAAGTTCATCTGTACCACTGGAGAAAATATTTGCAACGATTTATCTTTCTACTTTGTTGTTCACTCCCTGACTGGCAAGTACAGGTGAAGTCATGTAAGTTAAGCGCCTGTATAATGCGGCGCCTATATAATGCGGCGCCTATGCGTTCCTCCTTATCTTTTATTCTTCCATCTGCCTGGGTTTCTTCAGTGTGCTCTGACCGCCTTCAACCTCTCAACGTATTCCATCTTGCTTGATACTGCAGTCACGTTTCTTTTCTGATCTGTGAAGTGCTCTGACTCAGGCATCCGGCTCTTGGCTGAAAAACAGTGTGTGGCTTTTCAGGCCCTATGGTAGGCAATGACAAAGGCTTTGCCTGGCAGCCCTCAGGTGGGGAAACTGCCCTCCGCACACCAGATTGGGTGCCTGGCACTGCATGGCGGTCTTTGAAGGGTTATAGTCAAGGACTCAGCCCCCCCGATGGGCCAGGCTGTCATGCAACCTCATGCATAGCTGCATTCCTGGCCCAGATACCCCCTTTGGAGGCCTCCTCATTGGGGGACCTTGGTGGAGGTTTTCCCGGGTGCCTCTGCTGAGACCCCCTTCTGGAAGGAAGAGGAGTCCTTAAAGACCCTTCCTCTACTCTGACTGATCACCCAGCACTTCTCCATCATGGCTCCCCTGCCCTTCCCTCCCCCTAGACCTGAGCCCATAAGACAGCAGAAGCCCTTAGCTTGGGGCTGCCTGGGTAGCGAGACCACCTCCCAAGACCCCGGGTCTATGTTGATCCACCTGACCCTCACCCAGCGCCGTTCCATGGGGAAAAATGGAATATGGAGTCCGGCACTTTCTCCGATTTAGCCTCTTGCTTTTGCTACTGCAACAAGAGATTAAATGTCCGACTGTTCATTTCACTGGTGCCTTCTGGTCTCAATGGGCTACTCCAATAACTGGCAGTGCAAATCTGTCCAGCTTCGCTGAGCACCTGACATTTACCTACTGTTCTAACAGCTTTATGCAAGCGGCCCTCTGTCTCCTGGGGCTCAGTGCCTCAGATTCAACCAACTGTAGATTAAAAATATTTTTTAAAAATTCCAGAAAATTCCCAAAAGCCAAAGTAGAATTTGCAGCGTGCTGGCAACAACTTAGAAAGCATTTACATTGTATTTACAATGATTTACCTAGTATTTACATTGTGTTAGGTAGTATAATAATTTAGAGATGATTTAAAGTACACAGGAGGATGTGCATAGGTTACGTAGGTTATATGCAAAGACTACATCATTTTATATAAGGCACTTGAGCATCCCCAGATTTTTGGTATTGCCGGAGGTCCTGGAACCAAGCCCCCTTGCAGATCCTGAGGGACCACTGTACTTTCAAGCTGAAATTTCGGTTAAGTAAATAAATGCCCAGTAACATAAAATCTTTGGATGAAACAGCCTTGCAAATAATCAGACATGCTCTGTTGCCTTCAGAGTAGACATTATTGGTGTCACATGATGTCGAATGTCTAAGATAGGTGCACAAACATTAAGTAATTGCACTGAAATGCTTAAAAAGGTTCCAAGTCCCCAGGGACATGGCACCTGTCCAGACCAACATTTGTTAAGTTGCCTTGGGATTTGTGTCCTGTTGTTGAACGCTTACCCTTCCTTGGTTGAAAGTGTCTTGAGGAAAGGTGGGCTAAGTTTCCCCCTTCATTGCTAGTGAAACTCCCATGAGTGGAAAAAGAGGACACGTACCATAAATAAAGACTTGATAAACACCAGCTGCCCTAAAACATCAAAGTGAGTCATGGTGGTGAGTCTATAAGAGATTCAAAGAGGCATGTACTATTTGACATGTATCTCATGGTAAAACAAGGAAGGGGAAAAATGACAGTTATTACACAGACAGCACTTTGAAGTGGCCAGGAAGTAATCAAACGTGTTTTACAGGGAAAATAAGTGGTCTTGAATTGCAGGTGGTGATTGAATCAATGAACTTTCATGGGCAAGAAGTTGTCATATTTATCATTTATTCCTAGACCCATGCTGTTTAATATGTGTTCTGTTAATATCAAGAAATGAAATTGAGCCTTTTTGCTATTTGGTACAAAAAGTTATAAACTAATTCTTGTTCTGATTCTTTTTTACATTGAAGTATAGTTGATTAATAACGTTGTGTTAGTTTCAGGTGTATGGCAGAGTGATTCACTTATACATATACGTGTATCTGTTCTTTTTCGGATTCTTTTCCCATATAGGTTATTATAAAGTATTGAGTAGAGTTCCCTGTGTTATACAGTAGGTCCTTGTTGGTTATCTCTTTTATATATAGTAGTGTGTATACGTTAGTTCCAAACTCCTAATTTGATTCTAGTGTGTCATTAAATCTAACTGAATTAGTTTTCTTGTATAGTTTCTCTACCTTAAGGTACAACATTCTTTTACATAGTCATTTAAATTTTCTTTGAAGTTCATGTAACTATACTCGTATTTATGATTATGCAGCAAATTAGTCAATGACAAACTCCATGAATATTTTTGATAACTCATTAGGTGTCAAAGTTAAGCAAAATTTCAGACGTGGTAGAATGAGTATGATGGATGTTATAATAAAATAAAGACTCTCCATTTTCCCCCAAAATGATTGAAAGGAACAAAATGTTTCTTCTCCTTCTAAAGCATAGGCTGGGCATGTTGTTTCAAAAAAGTTCACAGTTATTCATGGTTCCTTTAATGGGCGAGCATTGACAATTGTAAATACACATACAACTTGACTTGTTTTTATTTTTTTAATCGTTTTTATTTTTACCAGTTGGAAATAGTATTCAGTTTATCTCTTCTACCCTCCATCTCCAAGGATCGCTAATAGCATCCATGCCAAGCAAATCCAAAACACATGGGTTTGCATTTCATTTTAGCTCCATTAGTTACGGATGGTGACTTTACAAGCCTGGCTGGTACCTGATGACAAGGAAGAGATTTCCTAAAGCACTTACCAATGTCTTCAGTATCTTTACTCCTCAACAGCTTCATAACTGCCAGAGTTAATTTAGTAATGAATTTATAAAATCTCTGATTTCTTTTTTTTTTAATTTTTAAAATACATTTTTAGTTATTTTTGGTTGCATTGGGTCTTCGTTGCTGTGTGTGGGCTTTCTCTAGTTGCAGCGAGCGGGGGCTACTCTTCATTGCGGTGTGTGGGCTTCTCACTGCTGTGGCTTCTCTTGTGGAGCACGAGCTCTAGGTGCATGGGCTTCAGTAGTTGTGGCTCGTGGGCTCAGTAGTTGTGGCTCGCGGGCTGTAGAGTGCAGGCTCAGTAGTTGTGGCACACGGGCTTAGTTGCTCTGCGTCATGTGGGATCTTCCCGGATCAGGGCTCGAACCCATGTCCCCTGCATTGGCAAGTGGATTCTCAACCACTGCGCCACCAGGGAATTCCAAACTCTCTGATTTCTAGTTGATGCGTAGCCTCTTTTATTTCCCCCTAGAGCCCAGTAGCTGTGAAGACTATCAATTTAGCTATTATTTTGAGCCATTCTGAACTGATTTACAATTCAGAAGGTCCTGCGTGCAATCCAATTAAAAAACAAGTGCGTTTTCCACCCTTTCAGCGGTTCATAGGAATAAAATATTTTGTACCTTTCTAGAACGGATGACTTTTAAATGTGATATTTTATTTGGTGACATTTGATGAAAGAAGAGAGAAAGAAGCATTTCATTTAGGATGAATGGCGGATGCCAGTGTTGGGGAAATCAGAGAAACGTTGCCAGCTGTGCTTGAAACGGTGTTTTCCGTGGATGCTTGGAGCTTAGCTTGTGATAAAGAATTGCAAAGCAAGCTGGAAAAAAGGAGGGGCTTGCCCAGGAAGGGATCCTGCCCAGCCTAATTGATTGCCAAGTGTTTATAGAGCACAGACACCCTCTGCAGGGTTTCCTGCAATAAAGGCATTCTGTGAGGCCTACCCTCTCAGCATATAAAAGGTTGTGACCATCACCTTCCAGGGCTTCATCCTTTCATCAGCACTCTGGTGTATTTCTAAACAACACCACCTGTGCTCTGGTCTCCTCTCGACTCATCATGGGTTATAGAAAGATCTGACTTCATGCTAAGAATAAAACCACTTGCTCTATTTTCAAAACTAACTTGGTTTACAGTGCCTTCTGGCAGAAGAGAAATGATCTGAAATGGGTTGAGTTGAATCCTTTGATCACTGGCTAATTAGCAACATGGATGGTGTTTCTCGAAAGACCCTTTCGTTCGAGTTCTTAAGCTCTTGGATAAGCAAGCAAGTCTCCACCCGAGAGCTTATAAGACAATTTCAGAGTCACTTGAATCTGTGTTCTTTTGTTTCCCTGAAGTGATTCCCCTCTTTGTTCTGAACTACACAGTCAGGAAATTACGGAGTTTGCAGGTGATTATTTTAGGTGTGAAGAGAACTACCAGGTAAGGGGAAGGAATGATGCGCTGTTTGCCAAGGAGAGAAAGAATCATGGTGAGAGAGTCCCAGATAGAATTGAACTTGGCCTTGAATTGAACTTTGATGAATAGAAAAATAGAGGGCTGTGTTTCATAGCATATTTAATATTTAAAAGTACTTAATACAAGTGACGCATGGCATATAGTATAGATGTATTGACAGGTCTGACAGGAAGGGGGCACAACTTTTCTCACAGACTTGAAAAAAAAGTTATTAAAGAAATAATAAAAATAATAAGTTATCAAGCACAAGGCTCTACATACTTTTAGATTAGAAAATTAGAAAATATCACCCATCTGAAAGTTATAGGAATTGGAACATTTCTAAGTCTGGGAGAAATGAGACTGAAGACGATAATTCTGTTCATTATTAACAATTAAAGTATATAATTATTGTATTACTAATATAACATATTAATATAAATTATAACAATTATATATAAATTTATAATTATGTATTATATCAAGTATATAAAATTTTATACATAATAGAGTATATAATTATATGTAATATATCAATAATAACATTAATTATATATGATATAATTAATATATAAAATATGACTATTATATTATAGAATATGATATATAATTAATCATATGATAATAATTAATAATTCAGAAATATTGGGTTCATTGTTCTGGCATCAGCACATAATCAAATGTCCTCCAATTCCTGTGTTATAAATACTTCTGAAAGATTAGAACAAAAACAGTATTATGGTCAAAAAAGTTTGATGTGTTCCATAAAGTAATATTATTAACATGTTATAGATTTTAAAATGTTTTCCACAGAAGCCTGTTTATCATTGTGTAGCTCCAAATTCCCCCCCCCCACCCCAAATACGGTATCTTGGAAATTTTGTCATGTAACTAATACGTATCTCCGAAAAATATGGCATATTTTAGTTCTTAAGATATTGATTGAATGGACAAAATTGCATGTACCTAGGATTTCTAATGAAGAATATCCTTTGGTAAGTCCTTACAAGTGACTGAGAACTTCCAAGACATCACGTGGCTGTTGATGGGATCTTGTCATAATTCATAAGGGTCTTACCTTGGGTTAAGAGGAAAACACACAAGACATGAATCAAAAGACTATCTGTTGAGTACACGATATCTATAAACAAGGGATGAAAATAAATGAAATGGCCAATTATCAGTTGTATGCCTAGAAAGTGAAACTGCAGACCATGATATTAACTTCAGTTGGGAGTACACTTAGGTCTAGCTATTTTAAATAATACACTAAAGACCCCATATAACTAAATTAGCGCTATGATGAACATTGAGGACATGACCGTCATACAATTTCATGTACAGCAAGCTCGTACCAAAAAAGAACATGCAGCAAATATTGATACTATGCCAGGAACATTAGATGCATTAAACATCTCCCCATGGTTGAGTATTTGAATTTATACTTACTGGTTTTCTACCCCTCAGGGATTTCCCTTACATTTCTGTCTTCTTAGACATGCATTTCAATGTATTTGATACATAGCATATGCAATATTTTAGGTGTTCTGAACCTGCGTGTTTGCACCAAGAAACTCAATTGCAGTATTTCTGGAAACAGAAGACTCATACTCCCCATTCACCACCCTTAAAATGGAATAGACAGATTAGCTAGAACAGGTTTTCAACTCTGGTGGAGGGACCCTTCTTCCGTAAACCACTATAAAATTGACAAGATATACAAGACAACTGTTTCCTGATATTGACCAGCAGGCAGACAAGATAATGGTCTCTAAGAAAACCAGGAATTCGTGGGTTGAGACTACCTTTTTGCCTGAGTACAAATTCCTGGCGGGTGAACTAGTGGCTTAGAATAGTAAGGTGGTTCTTCTAAGCTGAGAAGGCACTGGTCTGATTTCTTAGAACCTCATGAAGGAGCTGTACAGTCAGGCAGCCCAAAATCTGGAGGGGTGCTCTACTTGAGTGTCTCTCTGTGGCTGAGATGGTACAGGCAGAGAACAAGACATGTTGGAAAGGTGGTGATGCAGGGAAAGTAAGATGCAAGCGGAAGCAAACCTTGGAGACCTTGAACATCCTACCCAGAGTAGAACCACCAATTAGCATCTCATTGTGCATTGCAGAATTTCCTTAGTGAACACACAGAGTTGCTCATTTATCAATATTCATGGAAGGACAGATGAGAACACTTTATTATTAAGTATTTACCTCTGGTAACAGGAGGAAGAATGTTTTTGGGCAATGAATGACTTGACTTGTCACTGTGTGGTTGTCCCTTTTTAATGAAAATTTTTGCCCTCATCAGATATGCCTTTTATGATAAGAGAAGTCAAAATATGTGGTTTTGGGACATAATATATCCTTTAATGTTTTTCTTTTTTCTTTTATATTTGGAAGGATCTTTTTGCATGTTTTTTTTTTTTTCTTTTAACATCTTTATTGGAGTATAATTGCTTTACAACGGTGTGTTAGTTTCTGCTGTATAACAAAGTGAATCAGCTATACATATACATACATCCCCATATCTCCTCCCTCTTGCGTCTCCCTCCCACCCTCCCTATCCCACCCCTCTAGGTGGACACAAAGCACCGAGCTGATCTCCCTGTGCTATGTGGCTGCTTCCCACTAGCTATCTATTTTACATTTGGTAGTGTGTATATGTCCATGCCACTCTCTCACTTCATCCCAGCTTACCCTTCCACCTCCCTGTGTCCTCAAGTCCATTCTCTACATCTGCGTCTTTATTCCTGTCCTGCCCCTAGGTTCTTCAGAACCATTTTTTTTCTTTTTTCTTTTTAGATTCCATATATATGTGTTAGCATACGGTATTTGTTTTTCTCTTTCTGACTTACTTCACTCTGTATGACGGATTACTACAAGCAACTATGCCAATAAAATGGACAACCTGGAAGAAATGGACAAATTCTTAGAAAAGCACAACCTTCCAAGACTGAACCAGGAAGAAATAGAAAATATGAACAGACTAATCCCAAGCACTGAAATTGAAACTGAGATTAAAAATCTTCCAACAAACAAAAGCCCAGTACCAGATGGCTTCACAGGCGAATTCTATCAAACATTTAGAGAAGAGCTAACACCCACCCTTCTCAAACTCTTCCAAAATATAGCAGAGGGAGGAACACTCCCAAACTCATTCTACGAGACCACCATCACCCTGATACCCAAACCAGACAAAGATGTCACAAAGAAAGAAATTGCATGATTTCTTACCAGTCAATATTATCACTGAAATCTCAGCTTCCAAAATGTGCCATTGAAGGAAAATGGCCAAGAAAATTGAAGCCCTGTCTATAATGTAAGAAATGATAAGGAGCTTCATTTTGGATGGACAGCGGTCCTTTCGAATGAAGCTGAAGTTGTCAGAAGTGCCTCAAGAAATAGGTTACAAATATGCAGTCAGACTTCTCCTGTTCACAGTTGTCTAGGAATAGATTTGCTCTGACAGAAATGGATTTGTGCACACAGCTACCAGGCTGTCACTGTAATGGATGAAAAGCTTCCAGATCCTCAACCAAATCACTGCCTGCCCCCAGACCACGAATGAAACAGGATTCTCAAAGTGAATTGTGTTACCAGCACAATTCAGTTTGATAAAGATTGAATAACTAGGTGAAGCACCATTACTCAAAGCCTAGAGATTAGGGAGAGAAAACAAGTGAAACAAGATAAAATGGGAAGTACATTTATTTTCCATGGTTATCCTTAAAGCATCTTAAGGTCTCAGGTTTTTGTGGGATTGTAGTACGTGCATGCTATTTCAGTAGTTACATGTAAAAGTCGATGTAATATAAATAATTGGAGATAGTATTGTTATGCCTGACATATAGAGTTGAAACATGGTGACTATTTGTACACCTTCTTGGGCATCTAAAGAAATAGTTTAAGCCTCTAATGGAATAAACCTGAATTTTAAAAAAATAATAACATGCTTATGTGCTTCACATATTTTATGGGCAGTTCCATTAAGAAGCAGATTCTAGTGTGTGTGTGTGTGTGTGTGTGTGTGTGTGTGTTTAACTGATTTAACTACTTTTCAACTCTAAACTTATCTGAAAAATAAAGTATGTCTCCTAGTGCTAGATGATGCTAAATGTTTTATAGATGTTAAAGTGTGTTGGTTTGGAAATGAGAAAGGTAGACACGTATCTTTGGGTATTTTTCGGTGTCCATTTCAGAGAGTTTGCAACCTGTGGCTGCCACTTATACATTGATAGCACGAAAGTAACGAAAACCAATGAGGCGGGTTCATGTTCCAAAAGTCCCTTTCCTTCTGATTTATCTAGTTATTTTTATTTACTTATTTTTCCATCTCCTTGTGGCTTTCAAAACACATATCAACTGTTCAGTCTTTTGAGGGGAACTAGTTCACTGTCCTTTCTTTCATGAATCATTTTTGGTCACTTAGAATGATAGGACTCTGTAGTTGGAATGCAAATATTTTAGTGTGTGTGCATTGTATTTTTGCCTTAATTCTGCCACATAATTATAAGCAGACACCCTGCCACATGCATTGCATTTCCTTGTCATATTTTGCCAAGACTCAAAGAACAATGAATAGTCAATTCCCTCTTTATTAATGCTTTCCTTTTTTTAATACAACATATTTTTACTTTACTACCTTCATAAGACGGAAAGTTGCATAGAGAGCAATAAACTAGTTTTTCTAGTAAGAGCATGTAGAAATATAAATGTACTTCTAATAATTGCTTACCTGTGTCCCTCCAAAATGAATATTATGCTTTCATTATTTTACCATTCAGTTTGAAATAGTGTGTAGTTTTCCTTGTGATGGCCTCTTTGAATCACAGGTCATTTAGAAAAGGGGTGGGTAGAACGTAAAAGAGGAATTACCAAGGGGCCTACGAAAATTTGGGGGTTTGGCTCCACTGTGTATACATATATCAAAACATCAAATTATATGCTTTAAATATGTACAGTTTAATGTTTAATTAATATGTCTCAGAAATGGGGGCTTTATCATTAAAATAAACTAAAAATACATGACAGTGGTTTCAGTGTTGTTCAAATTTTCCATATGTTTACTTCTACCTATGTACTGATTTTCTAGCTATTTTATCAGTTATTAAAGAGGGATATTGAAATCCCTAATTCTTTGCAATTCTATTAGTTTTTTCTTCATGTATTTTGAAGTTCTCTTATTAGATGCATAAATATTTAGGGATCTTATGTTCTCTTCATGAATTGAACTCTTTATTATTTTAAAATGACCTTCTTTATCTAGGGCAATAGCTGTTGCTCTAAAACCTATTTTATCTCATACTAATATTGATAGGTTAGCACAATTTTGATTAATGTCAGCTTGTTATATATTTTTTCATCATTTCACTCTTAACCCTTGTGTCTATATATTTAATGTTGTAGACAGAATAAAGTTAGGTCTTGCTTTCTATATGTCTTTTAATGGGAGTATTTAGATCATTTACATCTAATACCTTGTTACATGGTCAGGAATAGATGTATGATCACTATATTTGTTTTCTGTTTGTCTATCTGTTCTTTGTTCAGTTTTCCCTCCTTTTCCTCATTCTTTTGGATTGGCTGAAAAATTTTTATCATTCCGGTGTGTCTCATTTGTCATCATATTAGCTATAATTCTTTGTTTTGTTGTGTTAATCATTGATTTAGTGTTTATAGTGTGAGGCTTTAACTTGTCACAATTTACTTTCAAGTGATATTACATTATTTCATAAACAGTATAGGAACTTTGGAAAAATTTACTTTTCTTTCCTTAGAATGATTAACTTCAATTTCTCCTCTCCTGATTTTTGTGCCATGTTCTCATATATTTTAGTTTTACATATGCTATAAACCACAAACTACATTTTAATTTTTGTTTAAATATCCAATGATCCGTTAAAGAGATTAAATGAAATAACCTACTATATTTACCCATGTACTTTTCACTGTAGTTCTTAATTACTTTGATTAAATCCATATTTCCATCTGGTATAATTTCCTTTCTGCCTGAAATTTCTTATACTATAGGTCTGCTTGGGACAAAATACTTCAAACTTTTGTAGGTCCAAAAAAATTTTTTTTTTTAATTTTTTGAAAGCAAAAAGTATTTTTGCTTGGTATAGATTTCTAGGTTGACCACGTTTTGTTTGCTTTTTGTTTCAGTTATAAATATTTCTATAAATATTTTTGAACGTTGTTCTCGGACATAGTTAAATTACTTGAAAACAGTTTGTTCTTGCCAGATTTTGCTTTTAGGATTTTTTTCTGGAAAGATCAGAGCTGTGTTCAGTGTTTGATCTTAGTCTGAGTCAAGGAATCCTGGATGGGTGGAATATAGAGGGCAGTTAATCTTCTGATACAATGGGTAAACTATACCACAGGATAGCATGATATGGTATGTTGGAATTCAGAGTTTCTAACAATGGCCAATTGATCACTGGACCTCAGAAAATGAAATAGCCTAATAGAGGCTGCTTGATCTACAGGAGGGAGGGGATTTTCTGGATCTGCCTGGCAAAAACATAAATCAATATCATAAGGAATCGCAAAGTCTTATCTACTGTTCAGACTCATAGCAATTCATCACTGCAGAACTGTTTAGCTGAGAAAGGAATGCTCTTGAGCAGGAGACCCTATAATTAATTCATGAGTATATGATAAAACTCAAAACTACCCCTATTCTTTCCCAAAAGGGACCTGCAGCCATTTTCCTGAATGAATATAAACAAGGGTAGAAGAAAAACTTCCAGGTATTTTTAGATACTAGGATATTAATTAGCATATTAAAGTTATAATCATATTAAATCATTTTTACATTCACTCAGTATGAAAGGAATGTCATATAACAGATTTTTATAGTGAAATGATATATAGTTACATTCATTGCAAATCTTTCTAAGTCATAAACGTACTAAACTAATAAATCCACGTGATAAGCCATTCATATTGGAAATCTTTACAATTTGTTTTTCCTTCTGAGAATTCCATACTTAGATGGATGTTTATATTCATTGCTCCTTGAAACAAGAGTGATTTTCCCATCCCAGATTTCAGCTTGAGAAAATGAAAATAAACATAGACATTCTCATGGTTTTACCAAGTGTAAAAAGTAAACATTTTTATTAGAACTCAAATAATAGATACACATTGTATTTTCAAATATTTCTGGGTCTATAATAGTGTAGGGGCATCCTTAGTTTTTAGCAATTAAATAGAAGGAAAACCTCTTCTGAAGTGTGTTTGCAAACTTCTGCATCCCTCTGGTTGTAAAACCACATCTGCTTCTCCCCAAACCATTATTAGGAAAATATCCACTTGTCTGCTGAGGTCCTCAGAGCCGAGGATGCTGACAGAACGCTGAGTGCACAGAGCTGATTTCTGTCGAGTGCAGCACAGTGGCCACTTCAGAAAGCAGCTACTGTTGGAAGAAGAATGCTTGCCTTACTTACTTTGTTACAGACTCAGTACTCATAAAACCTGGGTCCAAAAAAAAAAAAAATTAACAATTGAGTCTTTCCCTTAATTAGCCCAATGATGTATAAATAGGCTACAAATAGCTTTTCTGTATTTATTTGTGGGTAGGTTGGAGCAAACATTTTAAAGCCTGGTTAAGAACTTTAGTTTTTTTTCCATCTTGAATGATCCTGAATTATCTGGGAAGGCCAATATAACCACAGTGTCTCTATAAGAGGAAGGCTGGGGGATCTGGGTCAAAGAGGAGATGTGACTTGTAAGAGAACATATTCACAGGCGTTTGCAATTAGGATGTGGACATCTTCAGGATACATTGTGCTGTCTACCACATCATGGGATCTAGAAATTCTATGCATAGTTATATATCCACCAAAATGCTTGCATAGGTGTACCTGAAGAGATACTTTTTAAATGCATGTTGCAGTGTTATCTATAGCCACTCCAAAATGGGAAGATGGTCCAACCACAGTAGAATTGATTAATAAATTGTGTTCTGTGTAATTCAAGACGGCAATGAAAATGCACAAACCAGTGTTATAGGCACCAACGTGGATTAATCTCACAAACAGATTACGTGGGAAATGGCTCGAAGTGAACTTTGAGGTTCCGAGAAGTGTTCACTTTCGTGACGTAGACTGTGGTTACATGGCTCTTTGGTTTGGGTTTCTTTTTCAAAATAAATAATTGAGCAATAGTGTTACATTTTGTGTGGTTTCCTGCATACATGATATATGATGTATAATGAAATAGTTCATTAATGGTGCATACCCTCATAAGTGAATCATTCCTTTGAAAGTTATGAAGAAGCAAACTTTTGGGGCAATTATATGGTCCACAGTAAAGAATATCATCTTTCCCCAATAACAGAAGTTTGTACATACATGTACTTTCTTAGCTGCTTATCTATCTATCTATCTATCTATCATCTCTACTACCTACCTATCTATCCAGTTATCTATCTATCCATCTATCTATCTGTCTGTCTGTTTATCTCTACTACCTACCTACCTATCTATGCATCTATCTATCTATCTATCTACCTACCTACCTACCTACCTACCTACCTGCCTGCCTATCTATCTATCTCATGTATCATCTGTATCTATCATGTCTCTAAATCATTTATCAATCTATCATCTATTATCTCTCATCTAATCTATCATTTATCTAAATTTGTCATCTGTCTATATCTTCTATTTATCTTATCTATCTATCCATCCATCCATCTATCCAGCTAGCTAGCTAGCTAGCTGTTTTTCTTCTCCAACTATGTGGCTTGGCTTTTCACTTTCTTTTTTTTGTAAATTTATTTCTTTTATTTATCTATTTTTGGCTGCATTGTGTCTTCATTGTTGCACGTGGGCTTTCTCCAGTTGCGGCGAGCGGGGGCTACTCTTCATTGCGGTGCGTGGGCTTCTCATTGTGGTGGCTTCTCTTGTTGCAGAACGTGGACTCTAGGCGCACGGGCTTCAGTAGTTGTGGCACGTGAGCTCAGTAGTTGTGGCGCACGGGCTCAGTTGCTCTGTGGCACGTGGTATCTTCCCGGACCAGGGCTCGAACCCGTGTCCCCTGCATTGGTAGACGCATTCTTAACCACTGTGCCACCAGGGAAGTCCCTAGACTATTTAATGATGGCCATTCTGACCAGTGTGAGATGGTACCTCACTGCAGTTTTGATTGGCATTTCTCTAATAATTAGCGATATTGAGCATCTTTTCATGTGCCTATTGACCATTTGTATTTCTTCTTTGAAGAAATGGAAGACACGCATCTGAACATCCATACAGCTAATGATTGGGAGTAATACATGCTCATATTACAAATCACACTAGGAAGAGAGACAGCAAATGCAGTTATAAAAGTGATACTGAAAGTCTTGCTGGTTTTCATAAAGCCAGCCAAACATAATATGAATGTACATAGGTTCCTATTGGATACTATGTTGTAAAAATATACATATATTATTACTGAAATATCATTAATAAAAAATACTATGTGTTCACATGAGCTAGGTAGGAGGATAAATCGGGAATTTTGTGCCATGCAGTTAGGAAATATTGCTTAGGAGAACAAGGAATTAGGTATATGTTTATTTCAAAATATCAAATATTTGCAATGAAACATTTATGAAACATAGAAAAGTGTCCATCAGAGAATAAAATGAGTGGTACTACTAACTGTAATGCAAACTACTCTCCATATTTTGTTGTTGTACAGTCTTCCTTTGAAAATTGTTTTACAGAGTAGACTTCGTAGTCAAAGAGATGTGTAAATGGTTCAAGTGAAGGATTTTGTTCCGGTGGATAGATGAGAAATACTTTGGAATACATGGGCGTGAAGGAAACAGAAGGGAGGGAAGACATTTTGTTAGGGTCTAAATGTTTCCCCAGGAACCAGCCAAGGGAGCAAAGGTTAAATGTGAGTAGCTAAAGAGCCATGTGAAGTTGGAAGATTTTGTAAATCCTCATGAAATCGATGGTAATTTGACAGGTTGATCAAAGGCACCAGGGGAGATGGCAGAATCCCAAGTGGAAAGACAGTTTTTCAATCAAGGGAGCCTGGCATGAAGGCATATGGTCTTCTAGACTAGAGCAAGGTATAGAAGGCACAGAGTCTCTTCCCATATGAAAGAACATATGGGTATGGAGCGGGCATTCTCAACCTTGACCCTATTGATATTTGGGGCAGGGCACTTCTTTGTGGTGGCTATGGGCTGCCCTGTGCACTTTGGGACTTTTGGGGACACCTCTGGTTCTACCTACCAGCTGTCAGTAGTGTTCCCATAACTAAAAATGTCCCCGGTTCTTGCCAAATATCCCCTAGGGTACCCAATGCTACCATCTTATCTCCCCCTCTCACCCCGCAAAGAAACACTCATTTATGCCATAGCCATCTCTCTGGGTGAGACACAGTAGATGAGTTCCTGGAGGGTCCTCCCCAAATACTTGAGACTGAATAACACCCTGGTACTTTCCCTCCCAACCTTTGGGGTTAGCAGTTTACATTCAAATGCCAGGGCTGTCCATCACTGGTTTTCTTAGAATCCAGCAGTAGGAGCTGGAGGTGAGTTTACTTTCATGAAATGAATACATACGTAAAGTTACGGAACATTTCTCATTCTGGAGTGAGGTCATTCAACTCTACACCTGGGCAGATGGAAAGTTCACACCTGCTGGGGATTTGAGGTACCCAGGAGAGTCCAGAAAATAGCCACACTGGGCTTCTCCATAGGACTCTTGCCCGTGTGTTTTTTTGTTGTTTTTTTTCTGCCACGTTAACGTTTTTAAATTGAAGTATAGTTCATTTACAGTGTTGTGTTAGTTTCAAGTGTACAGCAAAGTAATTCAGTTATCCATATTTTTTTTCATATTCTTTTCCCTTATAGGTTATTACAAAATACTGAGTAGAGTTCCCTGTGCTATACAGTAAGACCTTGTTGGTTATCTATTGTATATATATTAGTGTACCCGTTAATCCCAAACTCCCAATTTATCTCTCCTCCCCCAACCCCGCACCAACTACAGATGTAGAAAACAAACTTATGGTTACCAAAGGGGATCACCCCTATGATTTTAAGCCAGTTTGCAAGGAGCATGGCAGAGCTTTTCTAGCTGAGATGATACCTCCATGGAGTGACAGGCATCCATTCAGAACATCCTGGGTGTCAGTTCTATTCAAAGGCTTCCTGAACTACCAATAGATCCTCTATCAGATGGTTGATCTATGAGAATGACCTCAGGGTTTTGTTTCATTGTCGGTGGTTTTATTTTAATCCCCTAGCTGATGACAGGCAATTATGTCAGTGACATAATCAGAGGATACAACTGGTTGCATAGAATGCTTACTTCTCAATATCTCCAGGACAAGCTAGTCAACATTCTCAAAATGCTTCCTTTAGAGACCTACTGTTTAGGAATTTGAAACTTATTTACAGTCAAGTATTCATCTATTGAAATGGAGATAGTCTTACAAAGGGTATCTCTACTGAAATCACATTCCCAGTATCTTAGCTGGAATTAGGCAACTAAATTGGAATTAGGGAAACAAAAGTGACACACATGAATGGTCTCACAATGTCTCTGAAACTGACCCTATACACTACAGAAAATGGAAACTGACTGACTTTGGTCAATATCGGAATGAGAGCAACAAAATCTTCGAAATTTCGATACTGTTTGGTATCATAAAATTACTCTGCACCCAACATATGAAGACAAATGTTAAGCATTTTGATAAGAAGGATATTATTGAAACATCTGTTTCAAAAACACATTTTGTAAAAGCAGAATATGCTTCTATGGAGATGTTGTGCATCAATGTGGGGTTTATTTTTAGCTCCCTCAAGGACAGCTGCCAGCTTATGACTGAGAATCTGCAACTTGATGGGTCAGTGCATCTTAAAAAAATATTATGTTACTATGGGAATTTGTTTGCGGAGTGAATTTTGAAAAGATTACACCCAGCAAATAAACAGAGATGAATACAGAGTTTCATATATCTTTTAGATGAGTTCACAGTATTTCTCTACACATCATTGATGTATGATAAAACAGAATTGTTTGGGGCTCAAAGGCTTCCAGGTTACATAAATTCAACTAAAGAGCTAAATATTCAGACTGCATTCCTTCGTCGGGGAGAGAAAAACAAAACGCCATGCGGTGTCATGGAGGTTGAGATATTTGATCTGCATTTGGAAATGTCAAACTAGTGTTTATAATGACAGGAACATAGATTTCTATTAAAATATTTCAACCTTGGGTTAATAGGAATATATTAACTCTACCATCAATGATGCAGCAAAGTACTGATTCATGATTTACACACACATCAAGGTAGGGGTTTAAATGCATAGTAAAGATATCCAAGAGGGGTGATCTGTTTACGTGTTATAGTGATCACCACAGCTTCCTCCTCATCCTAGAAGACTGCAGTCTAAGACAGGTCCCTCTTCTGTGCTTCTTGACGTGACAGGGTCTCATGTCCTACAGAGCACAATGAAGAAATAAATGAGTTCCACACTTCATAGACATTACTCTTGAAAAATAAAGGTCTAATTTATCTCCCCCACGCCCCTCATTATCCCCTTTGGTAACCACAAGTCTGTTCTCTATGTCTGTGAGTCTGTTTTTGTTTCATAGATAAGTTCATTTGTGTCATATTTTAGATTCCACATATAAGTGCTATTATATGGTATTTGTCGTTCTCTGACTTACTTCACTTAGTATGATCATCTCTAGGTGCATCCATGTTGCTGCAAATGGAATTATTTCATTCTTTTTTATGGCTGAGTAGTATTCCATTGTGTATATGTACCACCTCTTCTTTATCCAATCATCTGTCGATGGACACATAGGTTTCTTCCATGTCTTGGCTATTGTAAATAGTCCTACTATGAACATTGGGGTGCGTGTATCTTTTTGAATTATAGTTTTGTCTGGATATATGGCCAGGAGTGAGATTGCTGTATCATAGGTAGCTCTATTTTTAGTTTTTTAAGGAACCTCCATAGTGTTCTCCATAGTGGCTGTACCAACTTACATTCCTACCAACCGTGTAGGAGGGTTCCCCTTTCTCCACACCCTCTCCAGCATTTGTTATTTGTAGACTTTTTAATGATGGCCATTCTGACCAGTGTGAGGTGGCACCTCACTGTAGTTTTGATTTGCATTTCTCTAATAATCGGTGATGTTGAGTATCTTTTCATGTGCCTGTTGGCCATCTGTATGTCTTCTTTGGAGAAATGTCTGTGTAGGTCTTCTGCCCGTTTTTTGATTGGGTTGTTTGTTATTTTGTTGTTGAGTTGTGTGAGCTGAAAAATCTTTAATAGCATATGTAATTGTTAAAAACTCGAAACAATCCAGACGTCCATTAACAGTGGAATGTGTAAATACATGGAGGCTCTTCCTGTAATGGAATCTCTGAAAGGATGAAAATGAATAACCTCTTGCAACACATAGATCTACATCACAGCTGAGTGTCACGAACAAAAGGCTGAGAAGAGGAAGCCACAGTTAAAGAGAACTTGCGGAATCAGTCCTTTGGTGTTAAATCTCAGAAAAAAAAAAAGTTGCCTTTTGGAAGAGAGTAGACATCTCTATGGAGACTTCGCAGGAAGTAGGCTTCTGAAGTCCTGCTAAGGTACTGTTCCTTGATTTGGTGGTAGTCATATCTGATAAACTCACGGAGAACATAACGTTTTGTGCATTTCCTCACATATAAATGATATTCTTTAATATACATCTTATTAAAACATATGACACTTTGATTTCAATTATCTAAAAGAAAAATAAACCAACTCTGTGTGTGTGGCTTTGCACATCTGAAAAAAAAAAAACAAGTAGATTCAGCACAATGTTAAAGATATCTCTGGGAGTGTGTGTGTACTTTACGTTTTACAATTTTTAAAGTTTTCTAAACTACATGTGTCACTTTATAACTATTAAAGTTTTAAGGAAAAAAAGTTGCAATGAGATAGCAAATAAAACCAGCGCATTTTTGACAGCATTGTCTAATAAACTGTTTTGAAGTTGTGCCACTAGAACAGCTGAATTTAGTGACAGCTCTGAGTCCTGTTTTGCCAATGAAAATCTTTGGTTGTATGCAGTGTATTCCCAATGCAGTGTAGTGCTTATTTATTTTATACATAGTAGTTTGTACCTCTTAATTCCCTCCCCCTATCTTGCCCCCTCTCCTTCCCTCTCCCCACTGGTAACTACTAGTTTGTCCTCTATATCTGTGAATCTGTTTCTGTTTTGCGTATACATTCGGTTTATTTTTCAGATTCCACATGTAAGTGATATCATACGGTATTTGTCTTTCTCTTTCTGACTTATTTCACTGAGCATGATATTCTCTAGGTCCATCCACGTTGCTGCAAATGACAGAATTCCATTCTTTTTTTTTTTTTTTTTTAATGTATCAGCCCTCTTCATCTTCCCTCAATTTAGAAAGTTCTCATTTTTCCTCAGCTGCATTTTATATCTAAACCAACTCCAATACACTAAGTCCATTTTAATCTCTCTTATTGTAACTACATAAAATATTAAAAATAAACCGCAGGCATCAACAATGTTAATTGATTTGTCTGTAACTCACTTTAAAACTATATATAAAGTTGATTGCTTTTAGATTCCGTTTATTTGTCAATGAGGTGAAGCTTTCCTATCCTGAAAAAAATTTTTTTTTTCCAGTGGTTTTCACTTAGAAATTCGAATGCATAAAATTTGAGGTAGTAATTCATGATTTGGCTTGTGGGCAGAGGTAACTATTCACCGTGATGTATTTACCTTAAAACGAGGGGCATAATAATAGACTTTAGGGCAAAACACTCAGCTCACAGGGGAAGTTATGTTCCGGCAGATGTTTAAATAATGTTGTTGCCTTCCAAGGGAAACACAAGAAAAGTCCGTAGGTGAATGCATCTGTAATGCATTAATCTTGCAATGGGCATTAATCCTTCAACAGTGCATGTTCCTGCAGCTTTGTGTGATCAAAACAAAGTGACAGGGCAACCGCCCGCCATCAAGCCTCAAGCAGGCATCTGCAAACATATGTCAGAACCCCTAATGGCAAATGACAGGGTGAAGGCTCACATCATGTGCACAGATTGAATCATTTTTACAAACCCCTGACGTGCTGGAATGTGGATCCAGTCCACATCTCTGTGCAGTGCCCTCTCTAGAAACTGCCCACTTAGATGGACATCTTTTTGTTGAGATGACTTCACCTTATTCTTATGTCTAAAACTGTAGAGAAATATGTTACTGGGCTTTAGGGAGGGAGCTGCAAAAATAAGTAGCCAAAAAGTCCGATTTTAAAGTCCTATTTCCACACATGAGTTTCAGGCAATAAGGATACGGTGAATAGCATAGTCCTGGCAACCATAAGCCTGAATCATAACAGAATTCCCATCCACACTGTGGAATCCAAAACTGGAATATAATAGTTACCCTATGAACATGTTCTGGATGAATGTCAGGCAGTTCAACCAGTATCTTTAAATTAATTTTTTTGCGTATTTTAATTTTTATTTCTAAATTTTATTGAAGTAGAGTTGAATTACAAAGTTGTGTTAATTTCTGCTGTGCAGAAAAGTGACTCAGTTATACGTATATATACATTCTTTTTCATATTCTTTTCCATTATGGTTTGTCACAGGATATTGAATATAGTTCCCTGTACTATATACAGTATTGTTTATCCATATTATATTTACATTAAGTTTTGAAGAGATGATAGATTTACCAGTGTGAAGATCGTGATGTATGTATTCAATAGCCAAGAGTCTTTACATATGCACATGAAGATTTACAAGTTACTTGGAGGGGAAAAAAAAGTCCCATTAGGATTTAGTTAACAGATTGAAGGCCAGAATGAAACATTTTTTGTGCATAAGGGTGAAAATAACAACAGGATGATGGAAGTGGGAACTCTTAGCATGAAAGAGAATGGCAACAAAAAATATCTGCCTCCAGAAAATCTGCAGAGTATTTTATGGACTCTTTAGCTAGAATTTATAAAAATGAAATACTTTAAAACATTGAAGTATAGTTGATTTGCAATGTTGTGTTAGTTTCTGTTAGTTTCTTTTCTGTATATACAGCAAAGTTATACATACATATACATCTATATATATGTATATGCATACATATATACATACATATACAGTTATATGTATATACATACATATACATCTATTTTTCTCAGATTTTTTTCCCTTATAGGTTATTACAAAATATTGAGTATATTCCCTGTGCTATATAGTAGGTCCTTGTTGTTTATCTATTTTGTATATAGTTGTGTGTATCTGTTAATCCCAAACTCCTAATTTATCCCTGCCCCTTCCCCTTCCCCTTTGGTAACCATAAGTTGCACAGCAAAGTTTGTTTCTATGTCTGAGTCTGTTTCTGTTTCGTAGATAAGTTCATTTGTGTCATATTTTAGATTTCACATATAAGCTATAGCATGTGGTATTTGTCTTTCTCTGTCTGGCTTATTTCACTTAGTATGATCATCTCTAGGTCCGTCCATGTTGCTGCAGATGGCATTATTTCATTCTTTTTTATGGCTGAGTAATATTCCATTGTATATATGGACCACATCTTCTTTATCCATTCATCTGTTGATGGACGCTTAGGTTGCTTCCATGTCTTGGCTATTGTAAATAGTGCTGCAATGAACATTGGGGTTCATGTATCTTTTCAAATTGTAGTTTTCGTCTTTTCTGGATATATGCCCAGGAAAAATATTCACTTTTTAAATGAAATAGTCCTCTACTTATTGCATCCTCTGAAAATTTCTAGCTGTGGGTTTTTGGGATAATCATTAATCTTTATCCAACTAAGTTTGCTTCTGTCAAATGGGAATAATCATATCAGCCTCAGAACTGTTGAAGAAATGTAAATAAAATAAAGTATGTCAAACAGAGGGCAGATCTTGGCCCAGGAAGCAATTACTGAGTGGGACTTATTGTCATTATTATTACTCCAGATAATCTAATCTGTCCTACCATTGTGTCAAAAGGAATGCGAGGGAGGAGAAAAGCATTAGAACAAGATTAATCATTTTATGTTCCCGCGGTTAACTAATTGTTTGCTGCGTGATCTTGAATCAGTTTTCCAGTTCCTCTGGGTCTCAACTGAGGATTTTTCTTGTTATAAAATGAAACCGTCCTACGAACTTATCGTCACCATTTGTGTAAGCTGTAATGTTACAAGTTTTTATTATGTCTGTTGTCCAACGAGAAAAGCCTCAGCCGGGCAGTGGAAGCCGCTTAATTGGAGTCATAACCAATTAGCTTCTTGTTCCTGAAAGACACGATGCCCTTTGGCTGTATTTCCACTCTGGCTCCTTTGGTGAAGTCATGGTAACATTTTAAAGAAAAAAGAAAAAAAAAAAGAACAATATTGACCCTGGTTAATGTCCCTTTCTCCATTACTTTTATGACTTCTTTATCTTTTTTTTTTGAAGAGGAAGCATGGAGGAGAGGACTTCACTAAACACGGTCATGTGATGAATCTCGATGTCAGGAAAGGCTTGTCAAGTTGCTGCATGTCATTAGAATGCCAGGCAGGAAACCTTAATTAAATACGATTAGGAGCAAGAATTCAGTGTCAAGGAAAGTTCAGGATGTCAGAATCAAAACGGCCAACAAGAGCTGTAACGCAAAGTGCATCATAGGCTTAGCATTTAGCCGGAGACGTTGAAAAACATGTATTTCAAAAAAAATGCATGGCATAAAAAACATGATTGAAATTTTGGGTTACATCAATTTAAAATAATAGGCTAACTTTTTTTTTTTTTTGACATGTACATATAATGTACGTATAGCTGAATCTATAGCTAGGCATGAAAATTGGTCTCTGCAGTTCAAGGCAATATACATTCTTTGCAAAACCGAATTTCTTAAATTTAAAAACTAGGTTTTCAGTAGGCAACACAGAAAAATACTTGCCCCTCCCACAAAAGGCCCTCACCATCCATGTTCTGCCAGAAACAGTGAATGTTTTTATCTGTCGTGAATCGTTTCACCATGATAATAAAAATGAAAGCTGATGTGTGTTAGGCAAACAGTATCTCTAAGAACACGCTTCTAAAACTTGTCTTTTCTTATTTAAAACACTTACTGGAAAACGGCCCCATACGGATGTATAAATGCATTTGGATATGTGTATGTGTATAAAGCAGTGGAGACAGAATTAGAAGACGTGGGAGGACAGAGGGAAGGACAGAAAGAGGAGTACTTGGATTGGTCAGAATGAAAGAATGCCAAAGAGAGTGATGTCAAGTACAATCTTTTTGATACATTTTATTCAAAACCACTTAACCACGGTCTAATGCCCAGCTGCGGACTACTGTGTTTTAATTTAATTTCGTGTAGTTTAGATCTTGGCGCCTAAAAGCAGAAGGTGATTTTCATTTCACCTTTTTCATCTTTCTGTTGTCTTGACGTCATTAAGAACCTCCCAGGACTTGCTTCTCTGTCCCCCCACCACCAACCCCTGGCCAAATAAAACCCCCAAACACCAAAGCATTTTTACGTCAAAGTTGTCAGATTATACTGTTCGCCTTAGGGATCCAATTACCCTCTTACAGCAATTACTAGATTTTTAAAATTCCCTCCCTCAAGAGGATGGATACCTAAAGCGATCAGATAGAAAAGTATCATCTGCTATAAAGAAGTTTTGCAGAGAGTAGAATTTCTTACCATATAAACAAACACTGCTTCTATAAGCATATGCTCAGACAAGGAAATAGTCTCATTATATACACCCCAATGGCATAATGCTATTTGCCAAAATGGCACTCAGTATTCCATATATGTTCATTACCAGTTATGCACATGCATCTATACCCATGTACATATAGATATGTGTGGTATAGGTATGTAGAGATCTATTCAAAGATATACATAGATATTTGCATACATGTGTATGAGAAACTTCCATGTGCAACGTTCTGGAATTTGCAAAAGAAATCAAGAATATTTGTTGCAAATCACAATTAGTTCATTCTGACAAAACATCAAGGAGAAAATAAGCCAAACTTCACCTGAAGAAGACATATTGTATTTCCTTTATGAGCTATGTAAGTGACTGGAGCATTTTAAAAAATCCTTAAGATGCTAAGTGCCATGTTGGTGCTTTCTTTCAGTCTACCTATGGAGGCTCACTATGTGTGTGTGCCTTTTGTTCCAAAACCTTATCGTGAGAACAACCACAAGAGCATGAATAAATATATATACTAATAAGAATTATTTGTCAATTTGATTTTGCACGCAAAGTTCTTTTCATAGAATTAAGTTGCTGGAAAAGAATACTGCAGGTAAACTTTAAAGACGTTGTGCAGATAAGTGGATTATAATCTCGATTTCCTTCTGTGACTGACATATGCAGGGTCCATTGTATTCCCCACGGAGACATAACATGCAGGAAAAACAAACTACAGAACCAAGAAAGCATCACCCGGGAGATGAAACTAAATCCTTATGGCTGTTTACTCACATGTGACAGTTGTTTATTCTTCCCTTTTAAATTGATTTCTGTTTATCCCTAGATGGTGTCATATAATATTTATAAGAAAGAGTCACAAAAGATAGGAGAGTGCTTTTGAGTTAGACTAATTAGGTGCTTGCTTAGTTGTTTAGATGAAGTGAAGTTATTTAAATGCTGATTTCCATTTCTGTAATTTCGTAAACATTCCTTCTTCCCAAGATTTATACACAAAGACTCGTCTCGTGCACATGCAAGCACGTACATGCACACACAGGCACACACAGCAGAGCGCTATGGGCTGGGAAGTTCATGCGTGAATGTTTACATGTCTAGCTAGAAAGAAAGATACATTGATTGATATCGACCTATAATCACTTTTGCTATCCCATTCATTCGTTATTTGACTCTCCTAAGAATTCATCAATGTTTTACTCTCAAGTTGGAATTGTCTTTGCAATCCCTTAAATTTGGAAAATTGACATGATGATTTGAATAACTCCAAACCCTGAATTATATTTTATCTGAATTGTTTAGGTAATTTGATTATACTAATAAGGAAGAGAGGGTAGAAAATTGCTTTTAGTTTCAATGCTTCCAAATGCTGAGATGCATAAAGTTAAATTCAGAACTGTCAGTCATATATTTCTATGAAACTGTGGAAACAGGAAATCTGTTCATTTGTGGCAATTATATGCTTTTTTTTCATTACCAATTTGAGCAAATCAAGATGTAGTAATTTCAACTCCAAGGGTAAGGCTACACCCAATTCTCACCCAGCTGTTTCTGGTGCTTTATACAGCATTCATACTAATGAATTCTGATAACCAGAATGATTCTTTTTATATACACTGACATTCAATTAATAATGGAAAAAACTGACTCAGTTTTAAGTTATGCAAGGGGGCACCCACCAAAATTCTGCAGACATCAATCTCATGAATTTCAAATAACTCTGAGGAAGAGAGTCCTATGAAAATAATACTGTTTATTGCATCCATTCAATCTCTGTTAGCTGTGATAGATCTTCAGGATACATCAGTAAACATTCCAGAGAGTGCTATGGTCCATGTGGACTCAGTATTCCTTCACAGAGTGAAAGCAATATTACGTTTGAAAGATAATATCACACCATATTTAGAAGAAAGACACCCAGGGCAATGAAACGTACGATGTTCTTCAAAAATACCATCTGGGGGTTTCCCTGGCTGTCCAGTGGTTGAGACTCTGTGCTTCCACTGCAGGAGGCGCGGGTTCAATCCCTGGTTGGGGAACTAACATCCCGTATGCCGAGCGGCCAAAAAAAAAAAAAAAAAAAAAATTCTTCAACTGAATAAAAATGAAAATACAACATATCAACTTAAAAATTATAATAAAAAAATACCATCTGTATTTTATGATTCAAATTAGTATCTGACTAGGAAAACCTAAGTCATCTTCTCACAACTTCAAATAGAAAATTTTGAATGCTTATTAAACCTGGGAAACAGGTAGACAATGAAGGAAATCACTGGTGATGGTCTCTCAGAATTCTGCAAACTTCTCCACACATCCCAACGTGAGATGTGAACGAAGGGGCATGAGTAACCCGGGGACCAGAGAGACATCATCCCTCAGATTGTCTTGACTTCTAGCTTATCGACTGGTCTCTGAATCCCTTCTTCCTCTTTCTTCTCTATCCTTGGAATACTTCCTGAACAAGTCATTTTCCCAGGAGTCTTGGCCTCGGCATATGCTTTTGGAGAACTTGAACAAATTAAGTCATTTTCTAAGCAGAAGAAAATCCTAAATATCTGCCCACAGCTGACAGTAATGTAATTCAAAAGAAAAATACAAATGTCTTCCTGATTGATTACTTGAAGCATTATTTGGTGTTATTTCACCTTGTTTTGTTTTCATTCATTTACATGAGTTTTGCTAGAAAATGGTGCAGTAACAAATAATCCTCAAATTTTAGGGACTTAGTCAATGATGGGCTATACTTTACTCATGTTGTGTGATAGGGTATGTGAAGCAAACACCACCTGGAACGTGCCTTTCTTATTTCTGAGGGAAGGATCATGAAACTGGCAAAGACCCACAGCAGGTCAAAAGCTTCTGGTTGTAACTCAAGTAGGACCCTCTGCTCAAACATTATTGGCCAAACAAGATGTATGGAGCAGATTGAAAATGCTGTAGGATATTGTTGATTAGAAATGTCTTTGTATGCTATTTTAAGGATATTGGAATAAATCCTGTAGAGAGTAGAGAGTTGAAACCTCACTTTGCAGAGAGGGGAAATGGCTATTACAAAGAGAGACACCCAACCAACGTGAATGGCTCAAATGTGAGAGAAGTTTGTCCTGTCCATAACAGGGTGGGTAGGACTGGTCAAGATCAGCCAGGGTTTTCCACTGTGTGTCCCTGCAATTGTCTGATGGGTGGTTATCATCTTCAAGGATGAAGCTGCATGCCCGTCATACAGAAAGGAAAAACAGAGTCAAAGGAGAGCAAATTTACTTTGACTAAGAGGGATATTCATTGACAACCCTCAAAAAAAATCAGCTTTTTAAACAATGACAACAAAATACACAAATGACCTCTGCTCCCCACCTCTGGGTCGAACATGGAATATGAGCCATCACTTGAGTGTATGAACCAGCTCTGAAGACATTCAAGAGGAATGGGCAAAGTACAGCATCAAGTATCTTCATAGTCATATTCCGAGGAAATCCCAACACATCTGAGATCATCATGGGCCACCATAATGTCTAGGTCAGACATATTACCAAGCAATGACTCAGACTCATTTTGATAGAAAAGGAAATGGGAGTATCCTGTGAATGGATTGTCTTCAAGTATTTTGTGGGACGTGACAGCTAAGGGTTGAAGGATGAGCACCATGGTTTTATGAGTCTGCGAATAAGTGGAGGCTCTTTATCCACTTATACAATATTCAGTCTTTTAACAAATAGTCATTGTGGTAAGCCACTACCATTTAGAACACTGGGATAACAGTGGTAAGAAAAAGATATGTATTTGTTAAAAAAAAAAAAAGTAAATAAAATGTCAGCCCCGTCATGGAGCTTTTAGGCTGGGTCCCCTACTCTTTTTTTTTTTTTTTTTTTTTAATAAATTTATTTATTTTTATTTTTGGCTGCGTTGGGTCTTTGTTGCTGCACGCGGGCTTCTCTAGTTGCGGCGAGCGGGGGCTACTCTTCATTGTGCTGCCTGGGCTTCTCACTGCAGTGGCTTCTCTTGTTGCAGAGCACGGGCTCTAGGCACGTGGGCTCTAGTAGTTGTGGCACGCGGGCTTCAGTAGTTGTGGCTCACGGGCTCTAGAGTGCAGGCTCAGTAGTTGTGGTGCATGGGCTTAGTTGCTCCGCGGCATGTGGGATCTTCCCGGACCAGGGATCGAACCCATGACCCCTGCGTTGGCAGGTGGATTCTTAACCACTGCGCCACCAGGGAAGTCCCCTGGCTCCCCTACTCTTTAAGGGTTAGGTAGCCCTCTACCTTCTGAGCATCCTTGCCTTTAAGTCTTCACCTCTTTCTTGAGTACTTATTCCAAATGGAGGACTCTACTAGGTTTCTTACGCAGTCTCCTCCTTCAGATATTAAAATACCTTGGGGCTTCCCATATCTGCAGCCTTTTGAGAGCAGAGAGTTCCTTACTGAGATGTCCTTTGTTTTCTTCCTATAACAGGAATAGTCACCAGATACACGTACCGATCTGAATTGTAGGGTTGCTTGCCTTCTGGGGTTTCTGCTGTAAGCTGTTATAAGAGGCTTTTGGGCTGGAGGTTCATGGTTCTCATACGACATTGTCGGGGACTTGCTGACTCTGTCACCGTATCCACTGCCTGGGAAGCTAGGATTCTCTCCATCACTGCTTCTTCCGTTTTCTCGTGCGTTGGGGGGAGGGTTAGCTGTTGTTTGCTGGAGCTGCAGGTACCTCCTGTTGTGATGGAGCAGAGATCTTTCTAGGTGGCTGGTGGACCTGGCTTACCTTGCAGACTGGTTAGGGGTCCATGCTAGTGGTCCAGCCATTGTCTCCGCCAGATGGGCAGTTTGGTCATGTGACATTTAGGAGGACATGAACCCCATGAGATGGCGACTTGCTATCAGCGCGTCTGACCTCACAGCCAACATGGATGGGGAACTCGGAGCCCTTAGATTGCATTTGTGGTATTATTTGGGGGAATAATAATTTTCCTCTTTCTGTGTCAGGAGATGTATGTTCTGGACCACTGTATCCTAGAACACTGAATTGGCTTGGAGTCACTTCTACTTTTCCATGCCAATATAGGACATCCTTCCAGAGCTGAAAGTTCCTGCACCAATTGCAGGAACCTTGAGTTTTAGTTTTGTTTGTTTGCTTTGTTTTATTGAAGTATAGTTGATTAACAACGTTGTGTTTCAGGTGTACAGTGAAGTGATTCAGTTTTACACATATATATTTTTTTCAGATTATTTTCTCTTATAGGTTATTACAAGGTACTGAATATAGTTCCCTGTGCTATGCAGTAGGTCCTTGTTGGTTATCTATTTTATATATAGTAGTGTGTATCTGTTAATCCCAAACTTCTAATTTATCCCCCCCTCACTCTTTCCCCTTTGGTAACCACAAGTTTGTTTTCTATGTCCATGAGTCTGTTTCTGTTTTGTAAATAAGTTCATTTGTATCATTTTCATAGGTTCCACATATAAGTGATATCATATGATATTTGTCTTTCTCTGTCTGACTTACTTCACTTAGTATGATAATCTCTAAGTCTATCCATGTTGCTGCCAATGGCATTATTTCATTCTTTTTTATGGCTGAGTAATATTCCATTGTATATATGTACCACATCTTCTTTATCCATTCATCTTCCTATGGGCACTTAGGTTGCTTCCATGTCCTGGCTCTCATAAATAGTGCTGCTGTGAACATTGGGGTATGTGTGTCTTTTCTTATTATGGTTTCCTCCAGATATATGCCCAAGAGTGGGATTGCTGGGTCACATGGTAGTTCTATTTTTAGTTTTTTAAGGACCCTCCATACTGTTTCCATAGTGGCTGTACCAATTTACATTCCCACCCACAGTGTAAGAGGGTTCCCTGTATTCAGCAGCTATGCAGTTGTTCATAGTGATACACTACTAACACAGAGAGAACAGCCTCAATCCAGAAAACAAGTAGCAAACACTACGTGGAAATCATAGCCCTTTGCCTCTGCTACTCTCCCACCAGAGAAATTTCCAGACTTTAAAAAACTTCTTGTGCTTTCTCCTGTACTTCCAACACTTGAAATCAAAGAATAACAAGTAGTGAATTGATAATGAAATTATCACAGTCAAACCAACCCTGAAGAAAACATAAAGATAAAAACGGGGTTGGGGGGGAATGGTATCGAAAAGATAATGTAGACCTAGTAAATCTCAAACATGATTTTTGGAGAAAAGATAGATGTTCTCATTAAACTACATACATACAAAAAAGGAAAAAGCCACAAGTGAAAATTAAGAAATGACAAGTGGGAAAACAGTCAAGAGATGTAACGAATTTGGTAACATGTTCAGTAGTAAGCAAACGACACATTTACAAGAAATACCTATTATGGGATAAGAAAACTGGTTAAAATGATCCAAAATGACATATAATCTGTAACTGCTTTTCTTGGACTAATATAAAAAATGGTTTAAAAAATGGCTTTAAACAAAAAAGAACTTCCAACAACTCAAAAGAAGTAGCTTATCCAGATGATTTTACAGGAAAAAGTACACCAAGCTTTCAAAGAAAATATTTATTCCAGTGATTTTTTTTTAGACAGTGTTGGAACCCTGAAAAGGAGAACCTTGGAATTTTATGGAGTGAGTGTAAATGGTAAAAACACCTGGACACACAGCACACACACAAACATTTAACATAAACTCACCTGTGAAATTTGACTTGTTTTATCAATTTCTGACAGTGTGGTCTTAAAATCCCAAGTGGGGTGTGAATCTCTCTCTCTCTCTCCTTCCTTCTTTCCCTCCCTTCAGTTCTATCCTTTTTGCTTCATATAATTTGAAGCTCTGTAAATAGGTCCATATACATATAAAATCATAATGCCTCCCTGATCACCCATCTCACCTTTTTTCCCCCCAGAAGAACCATCTTTATCTCTGACAGTAGTCCTTGTGTTTACATGAACTTTGTAGGAGATTAGAAGAGCCACTTAAGATCTGTTGGTATGATCATGTTTTCACCTTAGTGCTTTTCAATCTGTGTCTTTAGACTTCAATGCATTTAAAAATAAACATGGTATAGCAGGGTCTTGCTGTTTTATCAGCCTGACAATCCGTCTTTTAACTGGAGCATTTAGTCTATTTTCATACAATGTAATGTTTGGTGTGGTTGCATTTCAGTGGGCCAGCTTGACATTTATTTTCTGTTTGGTCCAACTGTTCTTTTTTTCTCTGTTACTTCTTTTCCACATTCTTCTGTGTTTTAGTATAATGTTGGTACTTTAACTGTTATTATTTTTAGACATTTCTATTTTTTTCGGTAGTTATTCCATTGATTACAATATCCCTCTTAGATGCTTATTTAACTTAAAAAAAACTGTATATCTGAATCACTTTGCTGTACACTGAACCTAGCATAACATTGTAAATCAACTATACTTCAGTTAAAAAAAAGAAGGCATAACATTGTAAATCAACAATACTTCAATTAAAAAAAAAAAAGAAGATGTGATAGATTGGTCAATGAAGGCTTTTATATCAGAGTACAATAATGACAGTTGGATTTTAGAAAGGGCATCTTGGTGGGCTTACAGAATACAGGAATTAGACGGGCAAAAAACACAAGAGGTGGCTCGTTCGTTCTAACAAATGTCCCAGATTAATGTAAGATACTAACAATAACAGAAGCTGGGTATAGGGTAGATTGGGCTTATCTGTACTATTTTACTATTTTTAGTAAATCTAAAATTATTCAAAAATGAAAATAATAAAAATATTTCTTTAAAAACAGTGGTAGGAAGATACTGGGGGCAAATACCACAGAAGTCACAGGAAGAGAGAATTTAAGAGTAGGTAGAAACCACCTTTGTAAATAATTGCAGATGAATCAAGCCAGTAAGGGACGGACTTGAGGTTTTAGTAAGAAAAAGTTCATTAATGACCATTGTGAAACCTGTTAAAAGAGATTCTGAGATTTTTTTTTAAAGCAAAATATTACTAAAAAAATAGAATTGAAAAGCAATTTTCCATCCCCTCTATGTTATCAATAATATTTTATCTTATTTTATTTTATTCTTATTTTTTTCATTTTTGGCCGCATGGTGTGGCACGTGGGATCTTAGTTCCCCAACCAGGGATCGAACCCAGATCCCGCGCCCCGTGCATTGGAAGCGTGGAGTCTTAACCCCTGGACTGCCAGGGAAGTCCCTCAATGATATTTTAAATGTTTTAAGTACTTAAATTCTTGTTGAGAGAGCTAGTATAGTATCGTATTTCTGAGTTTTGAGATATTTCAAGGGAATGGTTATTAAGTTATAAAGATATACCAAAATATAATTTTAATATAATTTTCCTTTAAAAGTCATTCCCCAATATTGAATAGTCATGGGGTTACTAAAGTTCCTTTTGTCACAAAGGCTGCTTCTTTATGAATGGCTGTTAATAGCCCCATCTACCTAAATTATTTTAACTATCAGATTCCTCTAGCCTTAGTACTACCCACCTTTACATTTGTATGATGTAATTTAAAGAAATAAGAAAATGTCAAGGGTTGCCAAATTAGCAGTATGTGCCTTGATCTTGAACCCAAGAGTTGTATATCTAATTTATCATTCAGTTCGTCCATGGGCAATTAGGTGAGTACGTTAAAGCTAACTTCAGAGGCAAGATGGGATTTCAGCTTGCATTTTCTGACTGCAGGTAGATGAATTTCTGAGGAGGATGGACCATGTCACAGGGGGAAGATTGGTGACTGGAGCAAGATGGTGTTTCTCACCCAGGCTCAATTTTCAGGGGTTGTGTGTTCTTTCAAGGCTCACTTAATTTTTCCAAGGACTGGTTTCTTCATCAACCCTGAGGGTATACATAAAAACAGATCCAACTAGTAAATGGAGTACACTGGTACTATAATTGCTGAGCATTGGAATTACTGTTTTTTGTTGTGTTTTTCATAAACACACACTCCCATGCACCTCTACACCTGGCTCCAAATTCACTGCCCTCACCATCCTAGGTAACGTGGGAAGAGTAGGTACATGGAAAACCAGTTCACGGTTATTTGTCACCAGAGTCATGTAGGGTTGGGCTGAGCCTCCCTGGGTAGATAAACCATAGCTAGAAAATAATCCTTTGGAGAAAATGAAGTTTATCTGGACACCTCCATGGAAAGCACTGCCTATTGAAGGGGGCTGGGCTTCTGTAATCTTCTTGGGCTGCTTGGGCAAGAGTTGGTCGTGTGGGTCCACATGAAGTGTGACTGCCATGAGCCCTGCTTCTTCCTAGTTGGTCCCACAATAACAGATGCCCGCCTTGTTTTTAGCCAGCCGTCTGGGGAATCCACAAAATTTATTTAGGAGGGATTCTTGATGGGGACAGCTTCAATTTTTATATCACCCGTGTGGGTTAAAAACAAACCTTCCAAATACAGTAAGTCCCCTACATGTGAACCTTCAAGTTGTGAACTTTCAAAGGTGCAAAAGTGCATTCGCATGTGCAGTCATGTAAGTTAGTTCATGTGTCTGGCATACACTGTCACATGTGTGCATCCTCTACAAGTTGTTGTGCTTTTGTGTACTGTACAGTACTGTATAGAGTACAGTAGTACAGTATCTTTATTTCAAGCCCAGGATTTCCGGAAGCAAGCGTAAAAGCAGCGGTGCTGTAGCTGGTACTGCTAAGAAGTGCCAGCTGTTGTACTGGACTACTGTACTTTTCAAGGTACTGTACTGTAAGATTAAAAATGTTTTCTTTATTTTTTTGTGTTTGTTTTTATGTATTAGTCGTGTGAAAAGTATTATAAACCTGTTACAGTACAATACTATAGATTACGTTAGTTGGGTACCTAGGCTAACTTTGTTGGACTTACAAACAAATTGGACTTACGAACGTGCTCCTGGAACTCGTTCGTATGTAGGGGACTTACTGTATCTCTTTGGGAAAATGTCATATATCGAACCACTCATTCTGTGTGTCTCAACCTCTTTAAATCACCTGTGTAGTCACCTCGAGAGAGGTCATAATCCCAACTGTGATTTTTCCCTTTCATAAAATAGGGGAGTGTCTGGGAATGGTGCTTCCCACCATTCTTTCCAAGACTAAATTTCACTGATTTCAATGCCTTATATAGGTCTGTAATACATCCTTTTATGTTTGGTAGGCTAGCACATTTATTTCAATTTTACTAATTTCCATGAACCACTTTGTGTCAAAACAAAGTTACTATTAGATTTTGCAGATTGGTGTTGCTATATATCTTTCAAGTTATCTCCACTCACACACCAGACTGTAGCTTATCAGTCCAGACCTCTAAAGGTAAGCTCTTCAAACCTACAACAGTACCTTCGTCAATGAAACAAGGAAGGAAGAAGTAGGACAAAAATATCCTTTGCCTAAAATATTAAGAATTGTTTCAACAAACTATTAGATATAAAATAAGCTACAAAAATATACTGTACAACACAGGGAATAAAACCAATATTTTATAATAACTGTAAATGGAGTATACTGTTTAAAAATTGCAAATTGCTATATTGCACACCTCTAATTTATATAATATTGTACATGAACTACACTTAAATTTTAAAAAAATTCTTTCAAGCTTTCCACATTTCCATAACTAGTTCTTGGGATATATATGTAGGCTGTGTGTTTTATAGCCTATAGAAATACTTAGAACACTTTGTTCTGATGGCAATTTTCCCTCAAGTTATTTGGAAGTATTTTGAGACTATTTGGGAATATTTCTACCGTTTTCAGGACAAGAGGAAGTCAAATAAATTTTGTCAAATGTGGATGTATCAAATAATACAAGCTTGGTACCTGGACAGGTATGAATATATATACAAGCTCCAACACTATACAGTAGGGCTCCCCGATTAATATCTTGCAGCCTGTGTCCACGTCTATAAAAAGAAGATACTATCAAATTTTCAAAATCATCACACTAATTAAATAGGAAAGCTCTTGTGATAGCCTTAAAGAAATAGAGATTAAACTCAAAAACACTTTTTTTCTCTATTCCTTAGCTTTAATGAATGAATGACAATGTTTGAATTAGAAAAAAAACAAAAACAAAAACACCCCAACTATTTACATATTACAAAAGATAGCAAGAATAAAGCAAGATTGGAAATAGAAAATAATGTTGAAATGTTTGCTAAAATTCTGCTTGATAAATCTCTCCCTTTTTCCTTTGGAAGGAAATGTACTTTCATTTTAGAAAATTTGGAATACGAAAGACGAAAAGAGTCAGAAACCTTACTCCTCCAAAATTCCAACCCAAATCAATGATGAAAGTCGATGAAGATAACTAATCATCTTGTTCTCTAATATAACTTTCTCTGTGCATGGGGAAATGAATAAAAACAAGGAATATAGTCATTTATAAAAATTTCAGGAATTTAAAATTTTATTGTATTATTTTTTAATAAATTTATTTATTTATTTACTTATGGCTGCGTTGGGTCTTCGTTGCTGCGCGTGGGCTTTCTCTAGTTGCGGCGAGCGGGGGCTACTCTTCGTTGCTGTGCGCGGGCTTCTCATTGCGGTGGATTCTCTTGACGCGGAGCATGGGCTCTAGGCGCGTGGGCTTCAGTAGTTGTGGCACACGGACTCAGTAGTTGTGGCTCGTGGGCTCTCGAGCTCAGGCTCAGTAGTTGTGGCGCACGGGCTTAGTTACTCCGTGGCATGTGGGATCTTCCCAGACCAGGGCTCGAACCCGTGTCCCCTGCATTGGCAGGCGGATTCTTAACCACTGCGCCACCAGGGAAGCCCTGTCAATGTATTTTTAGGGAAAGAAAAATGTCCCTATTTTTTTCAGGAGCTTTAGTATAAACATACAGATAATGGAATGCCTATCAATAGCCTACCATGCTTTACTGAGATGATTATCAGCACCTGCTCTGAAATATGAAAGTAAGGCCATTCCATAGTGATAGCAGATGATTTGGCAGCCAGAACTTTTATCAGCTGACAGGAGAGCTCCAGAGAACCTATAATATGGCAAGAGATAGACTATAATTACAATCCATGCAAGATCACTACTTAACTAAAGAGACGATGGTATAAACAGTGGAAATACTAGAGGGGAAAAAAATAGATAAAGCCTTGCAGCTTCTACTCAGGAGTAGTTGGATAGGACACTTTCAGCGTGAAATTGAACCTTTTATAATGGAACAGTGGGATTTAATATATAATTACTATCTCTGAAAGCAGTAACGTGAAAAGCAATGAATACAACCGAACACAGGAAATAATGAGAAGATTGTAGGATGCAGCCATAACAGCAAACTAGAGCTTTTGGAGAGTAACCCAGATACAAGATAACCAGGAGACACAATTTTGACATCTCCTGAGTAGAATGTGAAATTCTTCAAAAGTAGAAATATGTAGCCCTCATGTCTACATAGTGTTTTCTGACTAGGATTAACAATGTCTGGTGTCAGAAATCCAGTCAATTCCTATCCCAAAAGAGAAGAGAAATATAGAAAAGCTAAAAATCAGATGAAGAAAACACCCTAGGAAAAAAATATTATAGGAAGAAACACCACACTTAAAACTAACACGGTATCAAAATAAGTATAACGTGATCCTTGGAGCAACAGGAATGAAAAGACAATACATGGATTAAAAAGTGAGCTTCCTGGAAAGATACTTAAAACAGGTAAATATACTAAAGGCATAAGAAACATCCCACTGTAGAAAAGATAGTTTGGAAAACACAAGAATATGAAAGAGTCATTTTGGTAAACATAGCAAAAGCAAATTTGTATAAAGTTAAAATATTTAGAAAGTCACATTTTATTCATATATAATTTTAAAAACTTTTCATGGAGCAAAGAGAAACTGGGATCTCTATACTGATGATTTGTATGGTATTTCAAGGGCTATTCAGTTATTATAGAATATGGTCCTTTTAGGTTTTATAAATCATTGTCTTTAAATTTTTTAAAATTTAGTCTACTTATATGTTATAGACTGAGTAGAACACAAAAAAGGAGCGCATTTTATTCATATATAATTTTTTTTAAACTTTTCATGGAACAAAGAGAAACGTGGATCTCTATGCAGATGATTTGTACCATATTTCAAGGGATATTCAGTTATTGCAGAGATATGGTCCTTTTAGATTTTATAAACCATTATCTTTATTTCTTTTGTAATTTGGATGACTTTATATATCATAGATTGAGTAGAACACATTTTATTCATACATAATTTTTTAAAACACTTCAGGGAACAAAGAGAAGCTTGAATCCCTATGCTGATGATTTGTATCGTATTTCAAGGGATGCTCAGTTATCCCAGAGACCTGTGATATCAGTTGATGACAGAGATCAATTATCACAGAGTATTTCCCACTTTCTTTTATCTTCTGTAGTGTTTGTTTTATAGAAGCTAATGCTATGGTATTAGTGTGCCAAAATATGCACAATGAAAGCTTCATGGTGGACTGTATTCTTGGTAATTAGCAGTGTCATTCTTTTCTCTCTTTTTAAATTTTTTAAAAATTTATTAGTGACTGCATTAGGTCTTCGTTGCTGTGCACGGGCTTTCTCTAGTTGCGGCGAGTGGAGGCTACTCCTTGTTGCGGTGCACGGCTTCTCATTGCGGTGGCTTCTCTTGTTGCGGAGCACAGGCTCTAGGGGCTTCAGTAGTTGTGGCACGCGGGCTCGGTAGTTGGGACTCGTGGGCTCTAGAGCACAGGCTCAGTAGTTGTGGTGCACGGGCTTAGTTGCTCCGCGGCATGTGGGATCTTCACGGACCAGGGCTCGAACCCGTGTCCCCTGCATTGGCAGGCGGATTCTTAACCACTGCGCCACCAAGGAAGCCCCCATTCTTTTCTCTTTTGATAGTGTTTTGTTTTATTTTTTCACTAAATTAACCTTCTCTCTAGATTGACAACAGAAGTGGGTTTTGGTTGGGTTTTTTTCTTTTCTTTTGTTTTTGCCATTGTTATTGGATTTTGCCCATTCTTTTGTCTCCGTCATTTGAGTCCCTTTGGATTTTGCTTTTTCCTTTGGATAACATTTTGTGTGTGTGTGTCAATAGATAAGATTAGATGTCTTACATTTGTTGGTAAGATGAATATATTCTGCCTTGAAGGATTCTATTGTCCTAACTTGTGTAAGTAGATAGTTATATTTCACAGAACCCTGTACTTTGAGTACTCTGTGGAATTGCTGCTCTGAAGAAGGATGAGATTAAGGAAATTCCACATCCTTTGCCTTTTCACAGATGTCACCATCTGACTTTTGTTGATCACATTATTTTCCTAGCTGAATCTTAGTCCTATTTTAACCCTAAAACGTCCAAGCATATTTAATGTATGCTGATAATATATAAATAATCTTGATCTCCATCTGTATAAAGAAATTATGTAACTTGTATATTTCTATACATATTTATATATTTAGCTGAGAAGACTTTCAAACAAAACCCAGTTACACTTGGGTTTAGTTACATATACAAGACTGATTAGCCTTTCTCTTAATTAAACAAAAATTAAAACAAATACAAATTTTCTTCTTTTATTTTGGTCAATTTTATAAGCCTGATGATAATACAAACTCAACACGAGTTTGGAGGAGACTGGAAATCAGGGATTCACATATAGACTTGGAAAGAACCTTAGCTCATAAAAATTTTTGAAAGAAATTTAGAAAATTCTAAAATAAACTAAATTTTTTTGGTTTTATATAACCTCAAATCAGCAGTTATAATGCCAAGGTTGTGTATATAGATGGTTACATGGGCATAAATGTGTATGTACAATGATATTATAATATTTTTTCAAATAAAAAAATAAATATTTGCACTAAACTGGAAACCACTTAATTATCCATCAGTGTAAGCTTGCTTAATTAAATAAAGGTGTATCAGGAAGTGAGATACTTGACAGGCAAAACAATGGGATAGATTTGTATCAGTTGACATGGAACGTCTTTTCCTACCCAAATAGGGTGTCAAACAATATGTATAATTAGCTTCCATTCATGTAAAGTGGGGAAAAAAGACCTATATTTCAAAAAGTGCTATATTTTCATATTTTAAAATTATTAATCAACGTTCACTATTATTAACCAATGTTTTTGAATGGCTTATATGAAGGCACTGTTCTATTTATCTTGTTATTATTCTGAATAAGGGGCCCAATTCTATCTGGTGTGTTTGTATCTGTTTCTATGTAACTTGTACATATCTACAAACTGCCCAGTTTCTCTGAAAGTATTATCTACAAAGATAATTCTCCACTTCTATTATGTACATCAATAGAATAATTCACAAGAGAAAATGTATGTTCATGTGTGCAAAATTACATGCTCAATTTTAAAGCATCAGCATGTATCAAGAGATTATTTTTTGAAGACCCTTAATGAATATCATCCATATTTAGACAGCTTTAAAACTGTGCTTTTTGGTAAAAAATAAGTCTTTAGTGATATTTCCTCCTAATTTAGTTTAAATGCATCAGTCTTTGTTTTGCCGTCAAACCATTGATTATATTATGGTGTTACACAGCCTTGTGACATTTATAAACTGTCTAAATGACTAAGCATAGAAAATTGAAATAACAGGGACTTTGGGTTATAGACAGATCTGCAGTGAATAATCCTATGTTAATTTTCCTCTTGTGCAATTCTGGAAAAGCCATTTAGGTTTTCTAAATTCATTTCTGATTTGCAAAATAGAGCAAGGTATCTGTTATGGGCTGAATTATCCGCCCCCCCCCCCAAGAATTTCTGTGTTGAAGTCCTAACCCCCAGGACCTCAGAATCTGACTGTATTTGGAGATGGGGTTTTTAAAGAGGTAATTGGGATAAAATGAGATGATGTGTGGGGGGGGTCCTAACTCAATAGGACTAATGTCCTTATAAGAAGAGGAGATTATGACACAGACACACAGAGGGATGACCACGTGAGGACAAAGGGAGAAGACAGCCACTGACATAGGCAGTAAAGAGGTCTCAGGAGGAACCAGCTCTGACCATACCTTGTCCTTGAACTTCCAGCCTCCTGGTTGACTTTTAGACTTCTAGTGTGAAAACAAAATGCTTAGCTTTATTCTACAGAAGTAGAATTAGTAGTAATAATAATTTTCTGACACATGGCAAACAATTCATACATTGATTTCCTTTCTTTTTATTCATTGACCTCTAAGAAGTAGGATTACTAGGTTGAGATTTAACTCACAGAATAATTATCTTCATAGGACTGATGTGGTAGTCTTTAGAAATGTACAATTCTCATTTTTCTTCTTTCACAAGTCACTGAACCATCCTGAGAAAAATCCCTTCTTCTCTAGACACAACAGCACACATTTATACGCTTCTCACGTGTAAATTCCATGCGCTATGTTTAATGTTCATTTTGTGGTGTTTCCCAAGAGAGCAGCCAGAGAGACCAAGACATAAAACACATAAAAATAAAAGTCAGAGCTCAAAAGAATGTCATTTCCTCTTCACTACTTCATGAAATATAAATGTTTTCAATTATCAGTGTTCATCAGCTTTCTACCACTGACACGTTGGAAGAAAATTTACAGCTGTCTCTTTACTATTGATTTTATTTTCACACTTAATCTTGATTTAAGGGTAATCCTGTGACATTCAAATGTTGAATATGATTTCTATTTATATGAGATGGGAATACAAGTGGGAGGAAATACTCAGTTATCTCTGAGAGATTTTTATAGCTGCATCTAGTCAGTGGCCAATTCGTCTTCCCCCATTGGAAAGGTTAATATCCACTTTTTCTAGTCCAATACCGCTGCTATCTCCTTTTCCTATTTATCTTGTGGATTATCACAAGACCCTCTGTTAGGGATGAATCCATTTTCCCTCTGATCAGAGAATCTTCAAAGCCAGAGTTTTGCTGGACAGATGAAAATATAGGACAGTGGTAAAGTGTTCCAGCTCCTACATGAACAGAAATGGACTTTGAAATCCAGTTGAACAACATCCCTTGTGCTACTGAACTAAAAATCTTGGGTAAATAGGCATAATAATACTGTTACTGAATAGAAGTTTGTGTGCCCTACGCAGAGTGAGGCCAAACAATACTGGAATGGCAGACTTTGGAGCAGGTCCAAGCAAGGAGAATGGGCAGCTTGCGCTCAAAAACCCTGAACTCTCTGATGTTTTTCAGGGAGGAGTTTTTAAAGGCAAAATTTGGGGTGAGGGCTGCAGGGTGTGTGACCTTCTTCTGATTGGTTGGTGGTGAGGGTGGTTCTCCAGGAATCTTGAGCTCATCCTGAAGTTACCATCCTCCCCTCCACCCTCCCGGGTGGGGGCCATGGTTCCAGCAGAAGAACTCAGAGATATCATTATTTATATCCCTTGTGGCAGAACCAGGACCCTGCCCCAAGCCTGCACTATTGTGTCTTGGCTGCTCCTCCCTTGTCTCTGCATCCCCTCTCTTCCCTGATTAGCAACTGTTTGAATCTGCCCTTTGGAACTCAGGGAAGGTCTAGGAGGCTGAAGCCTTTATCCTGAAAATAAGAAACTGGGGACACGTAAAGGTTTTTGGGCCCAGGAGCCCCACAGGGTCCTGCTTGGTTTCAATATTTCCTAATGCAAAGAGTTTTGTTTTTAAATGAAATCCTACTGAGTTGATACACATAAAACATATCAGGATTTCAGGAAACACCCATTAGAATTTAATACTTTTTAGGTATTTTGACTATAAAACCTAATTCATTTTATTATAATTGTCTGAGATACTCTAAATGTCCTTTCTCTTATATGTGGATTCATTAAAATTTTCATGGCTCCCAAGGAACAAAGCCTTCCATTCCACTCATAATCCCATATTATAGACTCTCATCATTCATGTTCTGCAAAAATGATCAAGTCAGCTCCATAGGGTTGCCTCACCTAGATTCACTTCACCTCCACTCTTCCAGCTGAAACGGTCATGATCTTCCAAAACCCAGCTGAGACTGCTCGCTTATCCATGTAACCTTTTTCTACCGTTTCCTTCTTTCAAGTCTCCATCTTGTACAAAATCCTTTATTCCTGTACTGACTTTGCAACACAACTGAAACCGTGCAACTCAGATTGGGACTTGGACCCGCGGGCCAGGACTTGAACTTGGCCAAAACCCAGATTGAGACTTGAAGCTATGGTCTTTTAACTGAGATCACACAGCTGGTCTCAGAACTTAATGAAGCTCAGGTTCTTGACATCTCATCACAGAAAGAATTCTGTGAGAGAAAAAGTGATAGGTAAGAAGTGGATTTATTTAGAGAGAAACACACTCCACAGAAAAAAGTGTGGGCCATCTCAGAAGGTGAGAGCGGCACCAGGGTATGGGGTTGTCAGTTTGTATAGGAGTGGGTAATTTCATAGGCTAATGAGTGGGAAGAGTATTCTAGCTACTTTGGAGCAAGGGTGGGGATATCCAGGAATTGGGCCACCGCCCACTTGTTGACATTTTATGGTCAGCCTTGGAACTGTCATGGCACCTGTGGGCGTGTCGTTTAGCATGCTGATGTGTTACAGTGAGGGTATACTGAGGCTCAAGGTCTAGTGGAAGTTGACTTGTCTGCCATCTTGGACCCATTTGGTTCAAACCATTCACATCGTGTCCTCGGGCTGTGTCATTTTTTAAAGGTTGTGCCCTGCCCCCTTCCCTCCTGTTTCACAGCCATATGTACTTCCTGCTGCTCTATTGTAATGAAGTATAAGATTTCCCAAAGGCTTTATCTTTTGACATCCACAATATGATGGGTTGTGTTACGGAACCAAACTTGGGTCCACTCACCCACGTGCAGCAAAGCCATGTACTGACTCAGGCTTGTAGTGAAGGAAAGTCCAGCATTTATTTGCAAGGCTCCCAACATGGGGCCAAGCAAGGAGAATGGGCAGCTCATGCTCAGAAGACCCAAACTCCTCAAAGGCTTTCAGGGAAGGGTTTTAGAAGGCAAATTTGGGGTGAGGGGTTCAGGGAGCATGACTTTCTTCTGACTGGTGGGTGGTGAGGTCACAGGGTGATGTTTCAGGAACCTTAATCATCAACCTTTTGTTTTCAACCAGTCTGGGTTCTTTGTGCTTGTGGTCAGCATGTGGTCACCATCCTCCACTTGGATTTGTGGGGGGAGGTGATGGTGGTGTCTTAGTTTCAGACTAACAACTCAAATTGGAATCATGCAGTGGTTGTCCTTCAGTGACTGACTTATTTCAGTTAGTATAATGCCCTCCACATTGAGCCGTGTTGTAGCATATAGCAGAATTTCCTTCTTTTTTAAGGCCGAATAATATTCCATTGTGTGTATATACCACTATATAATACAGTTGAAAAATATTTTACAGAATGCCAGAGAATGTACGTACCTAGTAGCACAAGCTCATTTTTTAAAAAATAAATGGCAGGACTACAAAGTGAAATAAACAAATATTCTACCATGATGGAGAATGTTCACACAATTCTCTCAAGCCTGCAAAACATAAATAAGTAAGGATTCAGATAATTTAAAAAAAAAAAAAAATGTGTCTGATTGTTTTGTAGATCCCTCAAGGAGGAGCTAGGACTCTGTCTTACTGATTAACTGTTGTTCAAGCTATTGTGTTTAACTGCTTTTCCTTTCTTTCTGCATTCCCTCACTTTAGTAACTGACTGAGTCTCTTTGGAACTCAGGGGAGGCCTAAGGGACTAAAGCCTTTTTCTACAAACAAGAAACAGGGGACACAGAGGGTCTTCTGTACAAGGGAAGACCCTGCAGGGTCTCTGTACCTGCTCGGTACTGACCCTGCTCAGTTTCAGTACCCCCTTTTCTTTGATATTCCTCAATCCAGAGTGGGGAGGGATAAGAGAGAGAATAAAATTTTGCATAGAGAGGTTAATCGTAAACTCAGCAGTGGAACTTGGTTTTAGGGGGACTTGTTTTCAGCTGGTGAACAGTTTATGTATGCTTACTGAAACAGCTGTTGATGGGCTGATAATTTTTATTTTTTAATCAATGGTCATTTCTTAATGCTTATGTATATTCTTGGGCTGAGAAAAAGTGGTGAGAGGTTATGCTGTTTGGCTAAGGATGGCAGTGGAGTGGGGGAGATGCCTTATATTCCAGATTTAAAATCAAGTTCATAAAATTAGCAAAAAAATGCTAGCTTTTCAGGTTTTGTTCAGGGTGGCTGAAAAGAAGCAAAGCATATTGCAAGAGCATTTTCAGGAGAGTTCTAAAAAGAAGAAAAGAACCTTTCTAAATTGCTAAAAGAATACAAAGCATTCATTCTTGAATGGTGTTGTGCTCAATGGGCTGAAGAGTGTAGTTTTTGTGTTTATTTGAAATTAACATACCTTCACAGTGCTATCCTGCTGTCGTGTGTCATGGGAAACTAAAGATCTTGCAAAGTGAGCTGTAGGAGCCCAGACTTCTTCATTTGATTTCATGTGCATTATTTTTTTTCTCTAGTATTTAAAGAATATCACTAACATCCTCTTCTAAACCATACAAATCATAGCTGTTTAACTTGATTTTTTAATCCATTTAACTTTGGTGTACTGAATTCACGGGAAATAGTTACAGAAGCATTCTGAATTCATTTATGGAAAGAGAAAGCCTAGTTTAATTTTATTTTGCTGTAAAGGGTTGATCTCTGCATAACCACCTATAGGACAACCTCATCTACCAGCTAATATAATGTTATAATGTAATGGCTCTACCAAGCCCTTTCCAAAACTGTACTGTACTTCCTATGTAAAAATATCACTTTGGTAAAGTTTGCAAATCTGAGAAGTAAGGAAATTATAACAAAGTACATTTCATTTATTTTGAATTAATAAGATTTTTGGTTACCTGAACTTTAACATATTCTGGTATGTGTCTGGATGCTTGGGAAACATAACACACCATCAGTAAAGAGTGCGTATAATTGGCAGATACCAAAAACACTAATATGCTGCTTAATTTTTGTACACATAAAACACTAAAACTCTAACCTATCAAAATGTATGCTTTGGTAAGATGCATTGAATCCCTTTCTCTTCATTTTTCTTGTAGAGTAAAGCTGGACAGGATGTGTTCAAATAATGGTATAAATATTGACTCTCAGATTTGTAGAACAAAAATCAGCTTAAATATCTAAGTCACTTGAAGTGGTATGATTGTTATTAATTTATGCTCTAAACAGATGTAGATATTTCATTGCATTTTGTGGCTATGAATGAAGACACAGAGTACACATTCAAATCATGTTTCTTGGACTAAATTTAAATGCTTACCTTTCTAAAATAAGACAAACCAAATGATATGGAGTCGGGGGCAAAGGCAGGGAAAGAAACTTGACCACGAAGTGAATTGAATATTTCAGGCAATGGCATAAATTAAAATTGCATGTCTGTGATTATTATCTCAAGTCTTTGTCAGTCTTCCCGAACATAAAACTACTTTAATCCATGTGGAAAGGAGACGTAGAGATGTCATTTTCTAAAAAAATAGTCACCACAGACATATAGAACAGACTTGTGATAGCCAAGGGGAAGGGGAGGTGAGGGAGGGATCCACTGGGAGTTTGGGGTTAGCAGATGCAAACTATTATATATAGGTTGGATAAACAACAAGGTCCTACTGTAGAGCACAGGGAACTATATTCAACATCCTTTGGTAAACCGTCATGGAAAAGAATATGAAAAAGAATGTGTATATACGTATATATATATATATATATATATACACACACACACACACACACAGACACACACACACATATATGTGAATCACTTTGATGTACAGCAGAAATAACACAACATTGTAAATCAACTATACTTCAACAGAGTAAGTTTTTTAAAAAAGAATAGTCACTACAAGAAACGATAATACAGCGTCAATAGTTACATACACTTTCAAAGAGCCCTGCTCCCACAATCAATCAAGACTTGCTTCAGTAATAGCTAAGAATTCAGACTATGTTATTGTTTGTAGATATTAAAGAATGGAATGCATCGGCTCTCTTCTCTGTGGCCATATCACATAAACAAATGTAAATTCAACATTGTTTCCACTGAATTCCCGCCAGTCTATAGAATAGTAGATGCTTGATAGAATTGCATGTTACAAAGTTTCTGCAATTTTAATAGAACCATAAAGATGCATGGAATGTTAAGATTATCAACTGTCTTCCTGCAGCCTTGGGCTAAACAGATAGTAATTAGCAGTCATTTTCCACCCTGTAAAGCCCTCCACAAGGGCTCTCCAACCCCCTATCTCAAGGACAAAGAGTTAATAAAGGTGTTGCAAAGAAAAAGAAGAGAAGCATCAGCTGGGCATGCAACCATGTTCCTGGAAGGGTTACTGGATCCATGGGAACCCAACAGGATACACGGGCTTACCCCTCATGTACTAGTGCTCTCTTCTGCCATCTCTCACTCAACTTCCGTAAAGATACACCTCACACTCCGTCCATTCGGGACTTCTCCAGTTGCCAAGTCTTCATCCCATGTGTGCCCTTGCAAAAATGTGCTTTCACCTAAAGAGAAACAGTGCAGGTTCAAATCCACCTTCAAACAGGAAACTATTCCACAAAGGGATTCTTTTTTATGTATATTTTTTATTGAAATATAGTAGATTTACAAGGTTGTGTTAATTTCTGCTCTACAACAAACTGAGTCAGTTATACATATATACATACTTTTTTATATTCTTTTTCATGATGCTTTATTACAGGATACTGAATATAGTTCCCTGTGCTGTACAGTAGGACCATGTTGTTTATCCATCCTATATATAATAGTTTGCATCTGTTAATCCCAAATTCCCAATCCATCCTTCCCCCACCCCTTCTCTCCCTTGGCAACCACAAGTCTGTTCTCTATGTCTGGGAGTAGGTTTCTGTTTCTTAGGTAAGTTCATTGATGTCATATATTAAATTCCACATATAAGTGATATCATGTGGTATTTGTCTTTCTCTTTCTGACTTAACTTCACTCACTATGACAATCTCTGGATCCATCCAGGTTGCTGTGAATGTCATTATTTCATCCTTTTTGATGGATGAGTACAATTCCATTGTATATATATCGTATCTTCTTTTTTAAAATTATTATTTATTTATTGGCTGCATTGGGTCTGCGTTGCTGCACGCGGGCTTTCTCTAGTTGCGGCGAGTGGGGGCTACTCTTCGTTGCGGTGCACGGGCTTCTCATGGCAGTGGCTTGTCTTGTTGCGGAGCATGGGCTCTAGGCACACAGGCTTCAGTAGCTGTGGCACACGGGCTCAGTAGTTGTGGTGCATGTGCTTAGTTGCACTTCAGCATGTGGGATCTTCCTGGACCGGGGCTCAAACCCGTGTCCCCTGCATTGGCAGGCGGATTCTTAACCACTGCATCACCAGGGAAGTCCTATCATATCTTCTTTATCCATTCATCTCTCGATGGACACTTAGGTTGCTTCTATGTCTGCGCTATTGTAACTAATGGTGCTGTAATCATACGGGTGCATGTATCTTTTTGAATTATAGTTTTGTCTGGATATATGTCCAGAAGTGGGACAGCTGAATCATATGATAGCTCTATTTTTAGTTATTAAAGGAACCTCCATACTGTTCTCCATAGTGGCTGCACCAATTTACATTCCTGCCAACAGTGCAAGAGGGTTCCCTTTTCTCCACACCCTCTCCAACATTTGTTATTTGTAGACATTTTGATGATGGCCATTCTGACCAGTGTGAGGTGATACCTCATTGTAGTTTTGATTTGCATTTCTCTAATAATTAGTGCTGTTGAGCATCTTTGCATGGCCTGTTGGCCACCTATATGTCTTCTCACAAAGGGATCTTTAATCTCTCAAAACATGGCACGGAGAGCTTACATCCAGCGTTACCCCAATTGTCCCACTAACTGGGGTTGGAGGAAGACCTCCTTGTTTCTCTCCTAGCAATTTTAACAACAGAGTTTGACCTCATGACCTTCATAGTTTGGGGAAAATATTTTTCTCGGATGATATGTCAGAAATGTGGCTTCAATCCAGTTGGCAGTCATGTAAGCAAAGACATTGCCAAGCGGAGACATAATTTGCTTCTAACACCCAGCAGCAAGAGAAGGAGGATGGGCCTGCTTGCCTCTCAGCAGTATAGTCTCCATGATCATTATTTCAAGCATGAACAGTCATACCATTGAATAAAATCACTCAGCTTATCTAGGTGATACCTTTGGGTTATACTTATTTATTTACTCTTATTTTCTAGGGGATTTGGGGGGGCTACAAATACCCAAAGAGACCAAATAAAAGTTCTAAAAACTTTTCCACTGTGACCAGCTATTTTTGTGGGACTATGTATTTTTGGTACCATTCTACAAGTTCTACCCAATGACATTTTTATTAATATATATCAATACATTTCTCTCTAATTAAATACCTAAAAATGGGAGTTTAGCACCATAAAATTTGCACTCACCACCGAAAGCCCTGCCCCTCTCTACATGGCTTCTGTAATAATAAGGTTGTAGATAATAGTTTGCTCTTGTGTTTTTTTAATACCAGATGTTCTGCCATTTATTCAAAACAGAATATGCCATCAATTGTAATGTTTGCAAACAACAAAACAGCTTGCTGATAGCCCGAAAGCATTAAAATGTTAAAACAGTATACTAGATCATTTTTTTCAAGCATGGCCTGTAACCTAGAATTTTATGTGTGTGTAATTCTTTGTGGAAGTAAATTGGAAATAGGTGGTAGGGGGTATCTCGTACACAATTAATGACTATCATTTTAGATGGCAGCTATTCTTAGAAACATGACTCTGTATTAAGAAAATAGGATATAAATCTGTCTTGATGGAACTTAAAGTGATTCACTTTCCATCATCTGTATGACGGTCATGAGGCTGTTTTCTTTCCCCTTCTGGAACGAGGCAAAATATATTGAATAAGCTCAGAACATTCTTCTTCCTCTAGTATGTGGTTTTTCTATAGTGATACATAATGTCTCAGGTGTAAATATACTTTTCAGAATCATGGTAACACTAAAGGCACCTGATAGTTTGTTATTACTGCTCTCATGAATAGAAACTGTGACAGAAAATAAATTTTTAAAATTTATTTTCTTTGCGTATTTCGATTAATTTTTACTTATATATTAGTCAGCGAGGGCTGCCATAACAAAGTACCATAGACTGGATGGCTGAAATAACAGAAATTCTCTCTGTCCTGGAGAGAGAAAGTCTGAGGCTGAAAGTCTGAGATCAAGATCTCAGCAGGTTGGTTCTTCCTGAGGCCTCTCTCCTGGGCGTGTAGATGGCCATCTCCTCCCTGTGTCCTCACAGGGTCGTCCCTCTGTGTCCTAATCTCTTCTTTTAAGGACACCAGTCCAATTGGATTAAGACCCACCCATATGACCTCATTTTACCTTAATTACCTCTTTAAAGACCCCCATCTCCAAATACAGTCCCTTCTGAGGTCCTGAGTGTCAGGATTGCAACATGTAATTTTCAGTTGGGACACGATTCACTCTATAACACCCTCCAGTAGAAAGATTGGATGCTTCACTCAGTCCCCACTCAGCGCACATCAGTACATTTCGTTGTTCCTACCTGAAGCCCCTGAACCCACCTGGGCCAATCAAAGCACCTCCGCAGGATTTATACCACTCAGGTTGAAGAGAGAGGCAATTTTTCTGGTTATCCAACTTCTTTACTCCAGGCATAAACCAGCTCTTCCATTGGAAGGCAGAGGTGATTCAGCTAATCAGGTGGGTACTTAAGAACCGTAGTATGAAATAGTGTTTCTCAACGTCTAATGCAGTGGTCCCCAACCTTTTTGGCACCAGGGACCGGTTTTGTAGAAGACACTTTTTCCATGGACTGGGGAGGAGGGGATGGTTTCGGGATGATTCAAGCACATTACATTTATTGTGCACTTTATTTCTATTATTGTTACATTGTAATAGACAATGAAATAAGTATACAACTCACCGTAATGCAGAATCCCTGGGAACCCTGAGCTTGTTTTCACTTGCCACTCACTGATAGGGTTTTGAGATGAGTCTGCGAGCCATTGATTTATTATGGTCTCTGTGCAGTCAAACCTCTCTGCTAATGATAATCTGTATTTGCAGCCGCTCCCCAGCACTAGCATCACTGCCTGAGCTCCACCTCAGATCATCAGGCATTAGATTCTCATAAGGAGAGCGCAACCTAGATCCCTCGCGTGTGCAGTTCACAGTAGGGTTTGCGCTCCTATGAGAGTCTAATGCCGCGGCTGATCTGACAGGAGGCGGAGCTCAGGCGGTAATGTGAGCGATGGGGAGCGGCTGCAAATACAGATGAAGCTTCGCTTGCTCACCTGCCGCTCACCCCCTGCTGTGTGGCCCGGTTCATGGCCTGGGGGATGGGGACCCCTGATCTAATGCACACAGACATGCCCTGCGGATCCTGTTGCAATGCAAATTCTGATTTGACAGCCCTATGCTGATTCTGCGTTGCCAGCAAGCTCCGAGGTGAGGATGACTGAGGTGGTCCAAGGTCTCCACCTTGCCCAGCACAAGAATATAGCTATTTATATGGAACATTGGGCTCTCTGGAGGTCTGAAAATACTTTGAGGAGGTTCTACTGACAAACCCATCTCCCCCCAATTTTTATTTTATTTTATTCTTTTAATTAATTTTTATTGGAGTATAGTTGTTTTACAATGTTGTGTTAGTTTCTACTGTACAGCAAAGTGAATCAGCTGTACATATACATATATTACGTCTTTTTTGGATTTCCTTCCCATTTAGGTCACCACAGAGCATTGAGTAGAGTTCCCTGTGCCATACAGTAGGTTCTCATTAGTTATCTATATTATACATAGTATCAATAGTGTATATATGTCAATCCCAATCTCCCATTTCATCCCACCCAGCCCCTTTTCCCCCCTTCGTATCCATACGTTTGTTCTCTACGTCTGTGTCTCTATTTCTGCTTTGCAAATAAGATCATGTATACCATTTTTCTAGATTCCACATATATGCATCAATATACGATATTTCTTTTTCTCTTTCTAACTTACTTCACTCTGTATGACAGTCTCTCGGTCCATCCACATCTCTACAAATGACCCAATTTCGTTCCTTTTTATGGCTGAGTAATATTCTATTGTATATATGTGCCGCATCTTCTTTATCCATTCATCTGTCAGTGGACATTTAGGTTGCGTCCATGACCGGGCTATTGTGAATAGTGCTGCTATGAACATAGGGGTGCATGTATCTTTTCAAATTATGGTTTTCTCCAGATATATGCCCAGGAGTGGGATTGCAGGATCGTATAGTAGCTCTATTTTTAGTTTTTTAAGGAACCTCCATGCTGTTCTCCATGGTGACTACACCAATTTACATTCCCACCAACAGTGTTGGAGGGTTCCCTTTTCCTCACACCCGCTCCAGCATTTATTATTTGTAAGAAAATTATCATTTCTTAAAAAGACATAATAACTAGTTGACGTAGGCTTCACCCCATCTTAATTTTAAAACCTTAAATATCTTAAATGATTTGAAATAAGTAGGATTTTTAATTAAACATTACCTAAAGTGACCATATAACGAGAGTTTACTTTGCTTGGGGAAATAAATGTCAGTAATAGCAAATTCAGCATCGAAGGCAACCCAGTGACAAACAGATTTGTGTGAATCATGAGAAAAAAGAAGGTTGCTTTAGTTTGATGGTAATGTGTGACGTACAGGATTCATTTTACTGGAGAACTCAGTTTAAAATTGCATGAAAGAAGGTTTTCTGCTCACATGTCAAAGGCCATTACTAATGAAGGGTAGCAACTGGGTAATGATTGAAATTTACAAGACATCACTTTCAGCATTTTTTCCCCCCTTTGGATTTTCATTAACTGGATGATAAGCTGTAATTTTTGGTTTCATTTCATACTAAAAGTAGATGCTGTCTATATAATTAGCAATATTTTATTCTTCCATCAACTTCATGAAGAGAAAATCGTCTCATGGTGTCCTATTTTCATGTTGTGGTAATGGATCCTTTTGTCAGTGATAGGATACAGATAAATACCAGCATCCAAAATGGAAGGAAAAGAGGACCTATTTACTAGAGGATATTATTTCTCTGCATTACTGTGAAAATTAGGTATAGATGAACAGGAAAATGACAGAGTTAAAAATTAGTCTTCCAATCTGTTTTTGTAGCCCAGGCAATCTGTAAAATTTCTACTAAGGGCAAGAAGATTTTATCATATACACCCACATACCCCCAAATTATACAACATCATCTTATGTTTTTTTTTTCTTCCAACTTTTGCCTGGATATGATATTCTTTGACTGAGATATGATTGTTCTAGACCAAGAACATATACACATTTAAGAAGATCTCTGTGTCAATATGTTTTCTATTATTATTCAATTGTTTGCTCAAAATTAATAACTTGTCAGGTCACCTATATTAGTCAAATAGTATGTTTTAAATCTGATATATTAGTAAATATAAATTTTTAAAGCAAAATCAGTTCTACAAAAGGTCAGATTCATGCCAACAATATTCCTCCCTGTACATTGCTAGAAATATCAGATGTGACTTGAATCTATACCTTTCCGAACTCATTTGGTATAAAAATGTTTAGATTAATTATAATAGTCATAGAAGCAAGAGAAAAATTAATGTGTTTTCATTTTGAACTTTTACATGATTTCCTGCAAGCCAGTATTGTGATTTATTTTAGGACCTGGGTTGCTCACTTATCATTCTTTTCAAACTGAAGACCGTGCCTATTTAGATTTCTACAGGCTGCATCCAGAATTTCAGAAATTCATAAAAGTAGAATTTCAAGTGATACCATTTTCAACCACTTATGTGAGAAGATGCCTTTTGTATGGTTTAATGATCACTTTGCAATTCAGGGAAACTTTTTCGATTTTTAGGTTTACTTTCCACTTTACCTATTAAAAGTTCTGCAGTATGAGACCCTGAGAGACCAAAGTTACGCTACCATATAACTTTTGCAGGAACTTTGCCCTCAGTGACCCATCCTGGCTTTTCTGGCTAAACACAAATTGTCCAACCAAACTTAGATAAACCACAGCTCCACTCGTGCAGCCTCTGTTTCCTTAAGGGGGCCCCAAACAGCCATAGCTTCTCCTACCTTCTTAGAATTTGATCAGTGAAGAATAATCAGAAGACATTCCTCCATCAGTCCTATACTATGCTCAAGCACCTCACTCATCGGAAAAGTCACCACACTGCTCTTCTCCTGTTGAAATATTTTCATCAAGGCTTGCACTAATGACTTTTACTGGATTTCTCCTTCCACAGTTATTATAAAATTTGTCCTTCCCATGTGCAAGCATCTAGATGTCTCCAAAAAGTCAACCCTTCCAGGTGTCTTAACCCAAAGAGTAGTGTTCCATGGCTGGCATCTTGAAACCCAAGTTGTATGGGAAATGATGCAGTCTCTCATGTTACATGAGTGTATTTAAATATTCACTAAAATTAAATGCAGTTTACACAAATGATTTAATAAACAGCTAGAAACAGTCCCCTTTGCTCCAGGAAGAAGCTAGAAGCCAGCATCTCGGGAAAAGTCTCTCATATCCATGAGTGCACTGTCACGAAAAATCAATATTTTTCTAGCAACCTCCAGGTCCATCCCCACGTATCATTTTCCGAAATGGTCTCTTGATACACACGTGATCTCCTCTGAGTGAGATCTGTATTTGCCAGCACGGTCCAGGGTGTTTCTGAGCTCCTTATAGATTGGAAGCAATGCACATTTTCAGGTGTGAAGAGTAAGGAAAAGTGGCAACTTACTAACAGGTACCTACTTCGGATAAGAAAACTGTAGGGTCTTCAGGAAAAGAAACAACCACTTCATCAGCTTCAGAGATGGGGTGTCATTTGCTGGCTCAGAGGAGTTTGGGGGTGTCCAGAGTCCTTTGATCCCGCCTGAAGGTCCACATCCCAGTGCTAAATCCTGGTATTTTCTAATGTATGGGACAATGTTCGTAAAAGATGTGTGATGCTGTGAAGTCAATCCAGATCCCATTTCAGTAAGCTTCAGCCTCGAGTCTTCTTGGTTTTGTCCTAAATCAGCCTGTGTCTTCAATAGAAGAGCGATTCTTTGGAAGTAGATGCCCCCTTCCTCTCACCATGCCCTGAGATAAGACTTAAACTTTGACCTCAGCTGTCACTCATGAGCTCTGTCATGCAGTCCAATCAGTCTGTCCATCTTGCTGTCTTTTCCACCAAAGATTCCACCAAAGCAGTCATGTGGTCTTGACTTCAATCCATATTTCATATTATGGGTTTCCAGTGTCCCATGCTGTTTTGGTAGAGATATGCCTACTGCCTTGAAACGCACCTGGGGTGATAAACCATCCCATACTCACCTTTCTCTGACGGGCTCCTACCTTCGACCTCTATGGGTACTAATGCTTGCATTGGTCAGCATTCAACGGCAGAGGAAAGAATGCATGTTGTCCAAAAGTGATTTCACAAGAGCATTTAATGGCTTAAATAATCATCAGGCGAGCTGAAGAAATGGATCTTTGATCTCCCAGGGATGATCCCCAAATTACTTGATAGATGGGGGTTATCAATGAAGCTGATATTCCTTCTATTGCCAAGAGTCTGCCTGCTACACTTTACACGATGCTGGGTTCAAATCATACCATATCTGCTATGATCTGAATCAGTACAATTGATGCCTCACACCTGCCTCTCTTATCACCTGTGTCAGCTCTGGTTTCATAACTCATGCAAGTGCGTTGAACTGGAAGAACTTAAAAAGTTGGCACCTACATGGAAGATTGTCCAGAAAAATGCAGATGTAGCTTTCTGGTCTTTCCTTCAGGAAGGGAAACTGGAAGAAGATAATAAGTGTTTTGAGAGGCAGCCCACATTTTCAGCCACAGGTGGTGGTTCTTTTCACTTTTTTCTTTTTTTTGATAAATTTATTTATTTATTTTATTTTTGGCTGCCTGGGGTCTTTGTTGCTGTGCGCAGGCTTTCTCTAGTTGCGGCGAGCCGGAGCTACACTTCGTTGTGTTGTGCAGGCTTCTCATTGCAGTGGCTTCTCTTGTTGCGGAGCACAGGCTCAAGGCATGCGGGCTTCAGTAGTTGTGGCACTCGGGCTCAGTAGTTGTGGCTCGCGGGCTCTAGAGCGCAGGCTCAGTAGTTGTGGCGCACGGGGCTTTGTTGCCCCGCGGCATGTGGGATCTTCCCAGACCAGGGCTCGAACCTGCGTCCTCTGCATTGGCAGGCGGACTCTTAACCACTGTGCCACCAGGGAAGCCCTTTTTTGTTTGTTAACATGTCTATTTATCTCTGCAGAATCCAGGTGCTTGTGAAAAGCGACAGTGATTTAGACTGGGATTCAGCTGGGGGTGCCTTCAATTGCTACTGCCATTCCAATGCATTCTCTTTCTCTCTCTTCAGAAACCAATTAGACAAATGCAGGCACCTGGCCCACAGAATACAGCTATTGTGTTGCCAAATATATTTGTTTCATCTCTTCCTTTTGTTTATTGTCTCTCTCAGTAAGCAACAAGGTCTGAGAGACCCTGACTCTCAGGTGACAGTGCCAACATTACATCTTTATCATCTTGACAGCTTTCTGTGCCTCAGGGTAGATCTCTACAATTTTGATTTTCTCACTATCCCACGATTTCATAACCCTCGTCTACGTCATTGATGCGAAGGGAAACTGAAACTTAGGATGTAGCAGTATTCCAGATTTATGTAAGACCAATGCTTGCCATGGGTGATAACACCTATGTATTAGTTGCTAGAGCTGACATAACAAAGGGCTATGGACCGGGGGCCTTAGCAACAGACGTTTATTCCTCCCAGTCGTGGAGGCTGGAATCTGAGGTGAAGGTGTCAGCAGAGTTGGTTCCTCCTGAGGCCTTTCTCCTGGGTATGGAGATGGCCATCTCCTCCCTGTGTCCTCAGAGAGTCGTCCCTGTGTGTGTGTCTGTGTCCTCATCTCCTCTTCTTATAAGGACACCAGTCATATTGGATTAGGACCCACCCTAAAGACCTCATTAACCTTAATGACATCTTTAAAGGTCCTGTCTCCAAACACAATCACATTTTAAGATACTGGGTGTTAGGGCTTCAACATATGAATTTGGGGGGGGACACAGTTTACTTCATAACTGCCCCCGAAACAACAGGGATCTGAATCCTCTCTGGAATATCGCCTTATCCATGACCATACAGCATATTCTTCATTTTGCCTAGATATGAAAATGAACTGAAATAAATACCTATACTCCACCTGCTGGCCGTCTTTGCGTGGTGAGTGGAGAAGTGAGGGTTTCCCAGCTGGTTCACCTGCTAACAACATTTTCCTGCAAATTTTGTCCCCCAGCACACTGATTGCCGTGTGAAGTGTACGTAACAGGTCATGGTGCTGATAGAATTCGTGGAAAGCCCCGCCTAGCTAATTATAGTGAAATCCCAAGATTTCCTACAGGGAATGCCATGCTATCTTGCAAACTCTTGCCATTTTGGATTAAGACGCTTGCTTTTTACGGAACTCGTAGAAAATGTGTCTCTTACCCTTGGAGTCCAGTGATCTTGCATCTTGAATGATATCTATCAGTAACTAGATGTTCTTTAATTCAGAAAGAGAAAGACAAATACATGATATAGCTTATAGGTGGAATCTAAAACAGTCATACAGATGAATTTATTTACAAAACAGAAACAGTCACAGACATAGAAAACACGGTTACCAAAGTGGAGAGGCGGGAGGGATAAATTAGGAGTTTGGGGTTAACATACACACACTACGGTGTGTAAAATAGATAAACAACAAGGACCTGCTGTATAGCACAGGGAACTCTACTCAATATCCTATAATAACTTATAATGGAAAAGAATCTGAAAAAGAATATATATAACTGAATCACTGCTGTACACTTGAAACTAACACAACGTTGTAAATCAACTGTACTCCAAAAAAATTTTTTAAAAAATAAACTAGATATTCTGCAACCCAATGAAGGAATGAGCCCAGAACACTCCATTATCAAGGGGAAGTGGCTGTGTGGAGTTCAGAGCAAGCAGGTGCTACAGGCTCACAATCTTTTGCAGGAGCAAATCATTCATATACCAAGGTGCGTTCTCCTGCATGGCCTCCATGCACATCATGGCCTCATGGAAGGAAACCTATGGTCAGGTGACAAAGTAAAGCCATGCTTGTTTGTGACTGACACTGGACAGTACAAGACATGCTGAAACCATCTGGGTAAGTGCTACCGCTATGGTCTCTTGGACCTGTTAAGACTCCAGAATGATGCGTGAGGGAGGAGATGATGCTTCAGGCTTTGTAGGAACAGAATGGCTGTTTAGAAGCACAGGGCAGTATGGCTTCTTGAGCCCAACAAAACCCAACTTCAAGCAGAGAGAGAAAAGCAGATCACATACAGAGGAATAACAAGTAGACCAATAGCGAGGTTTCCACTGGTCACACAAAGGAGCCATAAAATCCAGGGGATGCGAGAGATTGCCTGTCAGTAGAGAAATCCGTAACCCCTGAAATATATATTTCAGAAGCGTGGACTGAATAACCACATGTTTACACTGACAGACCTCAGCAGGGAAATACGTGCACTCAGAAAAGATACCAGGTGGAAGAACATGGAACACAGCATGGGTAGAATGTATTTGCAAACCGACTAAACGTCGTGTCTGTGATATTTATGTCTTCCACGAAACCACGTTGAACTTTATCTCCTAAAATATGTATAATTAGGATACACTGTTTTTCACTCCCTTCATTTTTGTCTTTATTCATTCACTCATCCGTCATTCTTGAAGATAGACCAATGCTGCCCTTCCTGTCCTCAAAATGACCTTCTAACAATTGAGAATCTGGATACAAAGCTTGGCTACCCACATGTCCCATGTCCCTGGGAAAACTCTGGTTTATACTGGCTATTTCAGTAAAGAGGTAAGAGACCCTCTTTCTCTCTCACACGTGTTCTGGTATGTACAATAAATTGTAAGTTCATTCTGCAGAAATACTGAAAGATTAACTGTTTCCATCCAAACACTTGTAGTTGAAATTGAATGCCTTTTCTTTATCTGGGACCCACTCAAAAATCTCTTAGCCTTTCCGGTTTAGTCACCCATGCAGGATCTAATCCCTTCTTCCTTAGGTTGGAGGTGAAACAAAACAGAATGGGCACACACACACAAACACACACACATATTTTGTTTCTGTCACCACCCCAGTGCTGAATAAATAAATAGTTGGGTTATAAAGAAGAGACCCAGTGAAGTAAGTGAGAAAGAGGAAAACAAATACCGTATGCTAACACATATATATGGAATCTAAAAAAAAAAAAATCGTTCTGATGAACCTAGTGGCAGGACAGGAATAAAGACGTAGAGAATGGACTTGAGGACGGGGCGCGGGGGGGGGGGGGTGCGGAGGGGAGGGGGAAGGGGAAGCTGGGACGAAGTGAGAGAGTGGTATAGACATATATACACTACCAAATGTAAAATAGATAGCTAGTGGGAAGCAGCCGCATAGCAGAGGGAGATCAGCTCGGTGCTTTGTGACCACCTAGAGGGGTGGGATAGGGAGGGTGGGAGGGAGACGCAAGAGGGAGGGGATATGGGGATGTATGTGTACATATAGCTGATTCACTTTGTTATACAGCAGAAACTAACACACCATTGTAAAGCAATTATACTCCAATAAAGATGTAAAATAAATAAATAAATAATAAGGAAGAGACCCTTCATTATTCGATTGCACTGATCTAAGCTATTTTGAACAAAAGCTAGCTGTTTTCCCCCCAAACAAATGGTTCTTAGTCATATTCGCCATATAGCAAAGTTTCAACCAAGTGCCGTACATTTGTCAGTATGAGGAATTCATCATTCTGTCTCCTTTCCAAACCAAGACAATACTCCTCAACTATGTTAAAGAAAGTGTTTTTATTTTTACCTTTTTATTGTTATTGTTGCAGAGAAGTTGAGTACAACATATAGGCAATGTGTGAAATGGTTTGTCTGAATGAAGGTTTAATAAAACATGCTGCATTCGCAACAGCAAGAGTTTGGCAAGCTTTTGTGGGTAGTTCTTTGACAATTTAATACCAAGTCCAGCTCCCCTTACTTTACTACGTAGCTTTTCAAAGTCAGACATGAATCAGAGTGCTTGGAGCAATGATACCAATTAGTGAAGTTGGGTGACGTGTTTTATTATTCTTCTTAGGAAAGAAAAGCAACCCTGGAAATAGAAATTGGCAAGGGAAGCATTCATCACCGCTCTGCTAGTGTTATTCATTTGAGTATGCCCATAATTCATGGCTGTTTTGTCAATGCGGTTCTCTCCTTGGAGGGTTTACGTAATAGCCAAGCTTTGACCTAAATTATGAACTGACCAGGAAAAATGTTAACCATCCAAAAATCTTAAGATGGTATTAATTGTAATGACTTTAATTCCTGGGCTTTGAATGGTAACCTTGTAGCTCCCAGACAGAGTTGTTAGCTTGAAGACGGTTTATGCTGATTGGGATTCATTTATAATGTGTCAAGGCTACATGAGTCTCTATAGAGATATAGAACTGGTTGGTCCCTAAGATGTTCTGACAGTTGTCTCAGATTAAATGTTCTTAGGAGGGCCACCTGGTATTTTTGTGTGTGTTTAATTAATAAGGTAGGAAAAATATTGATTTGTTTTTCCTATCTAATATATCCTTTTTTTTTTCACACACACACACTGTATTTTATTTTTACAAGAGATAAATAGAATGACACCAAGCATTGTAAATGGATGACCACAACAAAAGCAACAATGATTGCAATTACCAAACACGAAACACACTCATACTATGTCATAATATTGACATTCAGTCCAGTAATCCTCCACTGTAACAGCTCCTTTACTTTGCAGTGAAAATTGATTTGTATATTTTTTGCCTCTGAGTCCTTGTGGGATTTTTTTTTTTATTCAAATAGAAAGTCACAAAAATTATAATCATCCTCATCAGTTCACTCAGTCCCATGTAATTAATTTTTTTTTTCATCTTGATCTTTTGTTAGCACTTTTATGAGTTCATCAGTTTTTCATTAGAGTTCTGAAAATGCTTATTCATTCAGTTCAGCAGTACAGTCAGGTACCAGAAACCTGTACTTGTCAGAGTCTTTTCCATGAATTCCTTGAAGATGAAACCCTTTTATAGGAACATATTTGCAAAAGCATCAGAGTACACCCAGAACTGTCTGTAAATGACAAAAGACTGAAAAATGACCACGGTTAAAGATTTGATGAAAGTTCATAATAATGCAATTGACAAGGAAATTTAGTTATTTCTGAGATATACATTTTAAAGTAATAACTAGAATTATGACTTATAACATTATACCAGAACATATAAGATTTTTAGAAATTTCACGTAATGTCGGAAACATTTATATTAACATATTTCCATACAAATAACCCAATGACAGTTTAGTATTAGTTGTTTTGTTTGTTTGTATTTTTATACTGCAGGTTCTTATTAGTCATCAATTTTATACACATCAGTGTATACATGTCAATCCCAATCGCCCAATTCAACACACCACCATCCCCACCCCACTGCAGTTTTCCCCCCTTGGTGTCCATATGTCTGTTCTCTACATCTGTGTCTCAACTTCTGCCCTGCCAACCGGCTTATCTGTACCATTTTTCTAGTTTCCACATACATGCGTTAATATATGATATTTGTTTTTCTCTTTTTGACTTACTTCACTCTGTATGACAGTCTCTAGATCCATCCACGTCTCAACAAATGACTCAATTTCGTTCCTTTTTATGGCTGAGTAATATTCCATTGTATATATGTACCACATCTTCCTTATCCATTCGTCTGTTGATGGGCATTTAGGTTGCTTCCATGTCCTGGCTATTGTAAATAGTGCTGCAATGAACATTGGGGTGCATGTGTCATTTTGAATTATGGTTTTCTCTGGGTATACGCCCAGTAGTGGGATGGCTGGATCATATGGTAAATCTATTTTTAGTTTTTTAAGGAACCTCCATACTGTTCTCCATAGTGGCTGTATCAATTTACATTCCCACCAACAGTGCAAGAGGGTTCCTTTTTCTCCACACCGTCTCCAGCATTTGTTGTTTGTAGATTTTCTGATGATGCCCATTCTAACTGGTGTGAGGTGATACCTCATTGTAGTTTTGATTTGCATTTCTCTAATAATTAGTGATGTTGAGCATCTTTTCATGTGCTTCTTGGCCGTCTGTATGTCTTCTTTGGGGAAATGTCTGTTTAGGTCTTCTGCCCATTTTTGGATTGGGTTATTTCTTTAATATTGAGCTGAATGAGCTGTTTATATATTTTGGAGATTAATCCTTTGTCCGTTGATTCGTTTGCAAATATTTTCTCCCATTCTGAGGGTTGTCTTTTCATCTTGTTTATGGTTTCCTTTGCTGTGCAAAAGCTCTGAAGTTTCATTAGGTCCCATTTGTTTATTTTTGTTTTTATTTCCATTACTCTAGGAGATGGATCAAAAAAGATCTTGCTGTGATTTATGTCAAAGAGTGTTCTTCCGATGTTTTCCTCTAAGAGTTTTATAGTGTCCAGTCTTACATTTAGGTCTCGAATCCATTTTGAGTTTATTTTTGTGTATGGTGTTAGGGAGTGTTCTAATTTCATTCTTTTACATGTAGCTGTCCAGTTTTCCCAGCACCACTTATTGAAGAGACTGTCTTTTCTCCATTGTATATCTTTGCCTCCTTTGTCATAGATTAGGTGACCATAGGTGCGTGGGTTTATCTCTGGGCTTTCTATCTTGTTCCATTGATCTATGTTTCTGTTTTTGTGCCAGTACCATATTGTCTTGATTACTGTAGCTTTGTAGTATAGTTTGAAGTCAGGGAGTCTGATTCCTCCAGCTCCGTTTTTTTCCCTCAAGACTGCTTTGGCTATTTGGGGTCTTTTGTGTCTCCATACAAATTTTAAGATGATTTGTTCTAGTTCTGTAAAAAATGCCATTGGTAATTTGATAGGGATTGCATTGAATCTGTAGATTGCTTTGGGTAGTATAGTCATTTTCACAATGTTGATTCTTCCAATCCAAGAACATGGTATATCTCTCCATCTGTTGGTATCATCTTTAATTTCTTTCATCAGTGTCTTATAGTTTTCTGCATACAGGTCTTTTGTCTCCCTAGGTAGGTTTATTCCTAGGTATTTTATTCTTTTTGTTGCAATGGTAAATGGGAGTGTTTCCATAATTTCTCTTTCAGATTTTTCATCATTAGTGTATAGGAATGCAAGAGATTTCTGTGCATTAATTTTGTATCCTGCAACTTTACCAAATTCATTGATTAGCTCTAGTAGTTTTCTGGTGGCATCTTTAGGATTCCCTATGTATAATATCATGTCATCTGCAAACAGTGACAGTTTTACTTCTTCTTTTCCAATTTGTATTCCTTTTATTTCTTTTTCTTCTCTGATTGCCATGGCTAGGACTTCCAAAACTATGTTGAATAATAGTGGTGAGAGTGGACATCCTTGTCTCGTTCCTGATCTTAGAGGAAATGCTTTCCGTTTTTCACCATTGAGAATGATGTTTGCCGTGGGTTTGTCGTATATGGCCTTTATTATGTTGAGGTACGTTCCCTCTATGCCCACTTTCTGGAGAGTTTTTATCATAAATTGGTGTTGAATTTTGTCAAAAGCTTTTTCTGCATCTATTGAGATGATCATATGGTTTTTATTCTTCAATTTGTTCATATGGTGTATCACATTGATTGATTTGCATATATTGAAGAATCCTTGCATCCCTGGGATAAATCCCACTTGATCATGGTGTATGATCCTTTTAATGTGTTGTTGGATTCTGTTTGCTAGTATTTTGTTGAGGATTTTTGCATCTATATTCATCAGTGATATTGGTCTGTAATTTTCTTTTTTTGTAGTATCTTTGTCTGGTTTTGGTATCAGGGTGATGGTGGCCTCATAGAATGAGTTTGGGAGTGTTCCTTCCTCTGCAATTTTTTGGAAGAGTTTGAGAAGGATGGGTGTTAGCTCTTCTCTAAATGTTTGATAGAATTCACCTGTGAAGCCATCTGGTCCTGGACTTTTGTTTGTTGGAAGATTTTTAATCACAGTTTGAATTTCATTACTTGTGATTGGTCTGTTTATATTTTCTATTTCTTCCTGGTTCAGTCTTGGAAGGTTATACCTTTCTAAGAATTTGTCCATTTCTTCCAGGTTGTCCATTTTATTGGCATAGAGTTCCTTGTAGTGGTCTCTTAGGATGCTTTGTATTTCTGCGGTGTCTGTTGTAACTTCTCCTTTTTCATTTCTAATTTTATTGATTTGAGTCCTCTCCCTCTTTTTCTTGATGAGTATGGCTAATGGCTTATCAATTTTGTTTATCTTCTCAAAGAACCAGCTTTTAATTTTATTGATCTTTGCTATTGTTTTCTTTGTTTCTATTTCATTTATTTCCGCTCTGATCTTTATGATTTCTTTCCTTCTGCTTACTTTGGGTTTTGTTTTTTCTTCTTTCTCTAGCTCCTTTAGGTGTAAGGTTAGATTGTTTACTTGAGATTTTTCTTGTTTCTTTAGGTAGGCTTGTATAGCTATAAACTTCCCTCTTAGAACTGCTTTTGCTGCATCCCATAGGTTTTGGATCGTCGTGTTTTCATTGTCATTTGTGTCTAGGTATTTTTTGATTTCCTCTTTGATTTCTTCAGTGATCTCTTGGTTATTTAGTAACATATTGTTTAGCCTCCATGTGTTTGTGTTTTTTATGTTTTTTTCCCTGCAATTCATTTCTAATCTCGTAGCGTTATGGTCAGAAAAGATGCTTGATATGATTTCAATTTTCTTAAATTTACTGAGGCTTGATTTGTGACCCAAGATGTGATCTATCCTGGAGAATGTTCCGTGCGCACTTGAGAAGAAAGTGTAATCTGCTGTTTTTGGATGGAATGTCCTATAAATATCAATTAAATCTATCTGGTCTATTGTGTCATTTAAAGCGTCTGTTTCCTTATTTATTTTCATTTTGGATGATCTGTCCATTGGTGTAAGTGAGGTGTTAAAGTCCCCCACTGTTATTGTGTTACTGTCGATTTCCTCTTTTATAGCTGTTAGCAGTTGCCTTATGTATTGAGGTGCTCCTATGTTGGGTGCATATATATTTATAATTGTTATATCTTCTTCTTGGATTGATCCCTTGATCATTATGTAGTGTCCTTCCTTGTCTCTTGTAACATTCTTTATTTTAAAGTCTATTTTATCTGATATGAGTATAGCTACTCCAGCTTTCTTTTGATTTCCATTTGCATGAAATATCTTTTTCCATCCCCTCACTTTCAGTCTGTATGTGTCCCTAGTTCTGAAGTGGGTCTCTTGTAGACAGCATATATATGGGTCTTGTTTTTGTATCCATTCAGCAAGCCTGTGTCTTTTGGTTGGAGCATTTAATCCATTCACATTTAAGGTAATTATCGATATGTATGTTCCTATGACCATTTTCTTAATTGTTTTGTGTTTGTTTTTGTAGGTCCTTTTCTTCTCTTGTGTTTCCCACTTAGAGAAGTTCCTTTAGCATTTGTTGTAGAGCTGGTTTGGTGGTGCTGAATTCTCTTAGCTTTTGCTTGTCTGTAAAGCTTTTGATTTCTCCATGAAATCTGAATGAGATCCTTGCAGGGTAGAGTAATCTTGGTTGTAGGTTCTTCCCTTTCATCACTTTAAGTATATCATGCCACTCCCTTCTGGCTTGTAGAGTTTCTGCTGAGAAATCAGCTGTTAACCTTATGGGAGCTCCCTTGTATGTTATTTGTCATTTTTCCCTTGCTGCTTTCAATAATTTTTCTTTGTCTTTAATTTTTGCCAACTTGATTACTATGTGTCTCGGCGTGTTTCTCCTTGGGTTTATCCTGTAGGGGACTCTCTGCGCTTCCTGGACTTGGGTGGCTATTTCCTTTCCCATGTTAGGGAAGTTTTCGACTGTAATCTCTTCAAATATTTTCTCGGGTCCTTTTTCTCTCTCTTCTTCTGGGACCCCTATAATGCAAATGTTGTTGTATTTAATGTTGTCCCAGAGGTCTCTTAGGCTGTCTTCATTTCTTTTCATTCTTTTTTCTTTAATCTGTTCCGCAGCAGTGAATTCCACCATTCTGTCTTCCAGGTCACTTATCCGTTCTTCTGCCTCAGTTATTCTGCTATTGATTCCTTCTAGTGTAGTTTTCATTTCAGTTATTGTATTGTTCATCTCTCTTTGTTTGTTCTTTAATCCTTCTAGGTCTTTGTTAAACATTTCTTGCATCTTCTCGATCTTTGCCTCCATTCTTATTCCGAGGTCCTGTATCATCTTCACCATCATTATTCTGAATTCTTTTTCTGGAAGGTTGCCTATCTCCACTTCACTTAGTTGTTTTTCTGGGGTTTTATCTTGTTCCTTCATCTGGTATATAGCCCTCTGCCTTTTCAGCTTGTCTGTCTTTCTGTGAATGTGGTTTTTGTTCCACAGGCTGCAGGATTATAGTTTTTCTTGCTTCTGCTGTCTGCCCTCTGGTGGTTGAGGCTATCTAAGAGGCTTGATATGAAGCTCTGGTGGTGGGTAGAGCTCTAATATATCCTTCTTATTAAGCATCACTGCAACTTTTTTTTTTTTTTTTCTAAAGCAGCTCTGTGCTAGAAGGAAATTGAAGCCTTAGAAAGAAAGGAATGTCCATTGTCATTTTGGGGGGAGTTCTCCGAAGTAATTCTAACTTGGTCATTAGACCTTTGAGTGTTTGGTTAGAGAAATGAAGGAAGGAAAGCGATTACGAAGAAGGACGGACCAAGTGGAAGACTAGAGTAGATTCAAGCTTTAATTTTAATTTTAATAAAGATAGGTGTAGTATTCAGGAGCAATGTCTACACACAGTATGAGGCAGGGTAATTTAGGTGGAATGGAAGTATACATTTTTCCATTAAAAGGGAACATGTGACTGTCTCGGGGCTTTGAGAGTAGGCAGACGTGGAGGCATCAGGGAAGGAGACAGATATGTAGGGGAGGTAGGGACGGTGTCCATCTGGCCAGTACAGGCAAGACTGCACAGGAACACGTGAGAAATAACAACCCCACCATCATGGTGGGCATGGAAGTTGAGGCAGAAGAATGGACCATGGACAAGAAAGGCAGGAACCCGATCCCAAGTCCAAAACAGCAACAGGACGATTAGGATGATTTCACAGTGAGAAGGACCAGTTTTTAACCCCATTTCCTGGTGTTGATTTGCAACATGTATCTTCTCCTCCAAAGCCAAATACGTATCTGGTAAATGCTAATAGATGATAGATAGATAGATAGATAGATAGATGGATAGATAGATAGGTAGATAGATAAATATAGATAAATAGAAAATGGATAGCTATATAATAGATTAGATAGATAATACATGAATAGATAATAGATAAATAGGTTATATAGATAAATAGATAATGTATAGATAGATAATAGATATAACAGAGAGACAAATAGATGAGATAAATAGATAGATGTATATAAAATTAATTTCTCCAATAAAGGAATTATTTATCTTTTTATAACTCTTGCAATAAGGAAGCCAACGATTATAGTACAGGTGAAGAAATGGATTTGTGGCTAAAAACAGTTAAGCTAAATTTTAACCTACATACCATTCAAGTGACTGCCCCTCTGTGAGTGAGACCTAATGAAGTAAAGACCCATGATCTCTGCATCATGGGATCCAGAAAATCCAGGGTCCAATGGCCAGCTGTAGAGAAAGAAGCCTTTTATTTTAAAATATATACTGATTTTTTCAAAAATATTTTTTAAAGTGAAGTATAGTTAATTTACAATGTTGTGTTAGCTTCAAGTGTACAGCAAAGTGATTCAGTTATACATGTACATGTACCTATTCTTTTTCATATTCTTTTCCATTATAGCTTATTAAAGATATTGAGTAGAGTTCCTTTGTTGTATTTTATATATAGCAGTGTGTGTGTGTTAATCCCATACTCCTAATTTATCTCTCCCCCCAACCCCCAAAAATATTGATTTTTTAAATTCATCAATAAAATATAAATAACTGCTAAAATTAGGCTTTTGATGAATCCACAAAACTCTGTTATTGTCTTTTTTTAAAAAGGAGGATATTGGCCAAAAACCTGACTACTTTCTGAGTTGTCTAATTCAGCTTTTGTATTGTAGCATGATATGTAAGAAAGCAACAGGAACATCTGTAAGAGAACTCTTTATAGAGGTTCTGGTGAGTCCCAGGCATTGCTCAGTTGCTAGGGGAAGAAAAGAAAACATCATGGTGTGATGTTCCCCTCAACTCTGATAATCCAGTGAGCAACCTCACTGAAAGAAGAAGAAGAAAAAAAAAGGAGTAAATAGGCATCCTTTATGGAAGTATTTCAGTTTCCTAATCTGCTTGGAACCATTGTGTCCTACGCATGCTTTTTATTTTTTAATATAATTTAATTTAATATGTATTTATTTATTTATTTTGCCATGCCTCGCGACATGTGAGATCTTAGTTCTCCAACCAGGGATCGAACCCGTGTCCCCTGCATTGGAAGCAGGGAGTCTCAACCACTGGACCGCCAGGGTAGTCCTGGAAGCACTCTGTCCTAGATCGTAGTTAAATCATGTCTGTATGGATCCTCAGTAGGAAATGCTTCAGATAAAATAATTTCATAAACCTTCAGGTCAATTATTTTTATTAATTTAAATCAAGTGAAAAGCTTATCAGTGGTATTTTAATTTTAAATTAGCTTCATTTGCTTATAAATAGAAAGGAATTAACTCTAAGTAATTATATACAATATGAGTGTGTTGTTATCACAGAAGTTAAAAGGAAGCAACTGGGAACATTTAAAACATATTAAAAATACATATAAATAAAATTGTCCTCTAGATTATTTTGTTCTTTACAAGTACCCGTGATTGACTTTCAAATAAGATGTCAAAATTTCTCTAATAAGATACATAAGTTCATTTACAATGATTTTAAACTTTTTTTTTTTTTTTGGTTTTTTGGTTTCCCAGAGAAGTTCCAAACATAGATTCAGTATTTTTTTTAATTCATTTTTAAATTTTAGCCCAAACTGCCACTCAGGAGACTAACTCATGATCTTACCTGGAAGAAATATCCCTGTTTTTCAAATTAGATTGAATTTTCAACTCTGCATAGAAATATTTTAATCTTACAATTATATTTGGGTAATATTTTCTTGATTGCATGTATCTAAATAGGAATAAACCTGCAGGTATTTATGCATGCATGTATAGCATAGTATATATGTAGAGCACCTACACAGAATGAAAAATGTTACTTTCTCATATTTTAGTGAAGATATTTTTCTTTACATACACAATATGCTTTTTGGGTTTTTTAAATCTATTTTTTATTGAAGTATAGTTGAATTACAATGTTGTGTTAATTACTGCTGTACGGCAAAGTGACTCAGTTATATATATATATATATATATATATACACACACATTCTTTTTCGTATTCTTTTCCATGATGGTTTGTCACAGGATATTGAATATAGTTCCCTGTGCTCTACAGTAAGACCTTGTTGTTTATCCATCCTACATATGCCAGTTTGCCTCTTCTAATCCCAGACTCCCAATCCAGCCCTCTCCCACCCACCTCTCCTTGGCAACCACCAGTCTGTTCTCTGTGTCCCTCAAATTTGTTTCTGTTTCATAGCTGGTTCATTTGTGTCATATTTTAGATTCCACGTATAAGTGATAGCATATGGTATTTGTGTCTTTCTGACTTCATTTAGTATGATCATCTCTAGTTGCAACACAATATGTTTTTATCAATATCTTTTTTTCAGTCTATACAAGAAAACTTAAAGAATTAAGGAATGAAGGTGAAATATTAGAAATAATGGAGAGGTTTGTGTTTGTTTAAAACATACCTGTTCAACACTTTGGAGTTTCTTTAGTAGTTTTTTGAACCATTTTATTGACATGTGATTGACCTACAAAAAGCTGTACGTATTCAATATATACCACTGGATGACTTGGTAGATAAGTATATACCCGCGAAACTACCACCACAATCTACGCCATGAATATTTCCATCACTTACATAAGTTTCCTTCAGTATTATTATTACTATTACTATTTTTATTATTATTTTATGATAAGAACAATTAACATAGGATCTATTGCCTTAGCAATTTACTGAAATAAGCCAGACAAAGAAGGACAAACACTGCATGATACCAGTTGTATGAGGAATCTAGAATACTCAAACTCATAGAAGCTGAGAGTAGAATGGTGGTTTCCAGGGGCTGGGGGAAGGGAGGTGCGGACAGAGAGATATTAGTCAAGGGGGTACAAACTTTGAGTTATGCAAGATGTCTAAGTTCCAAAGATCTACTGTACCCCATAGAGCCTACCGTTAACAATGTTGTATTGTGTACTTTTTTAGAGCATCTTTCCTTGGATTAGTGAAAGATCTACTGTGAGGTTTCAGTGATAAAACATAAGGATGAGCAAGTTAAAGTAGTTTTATCGGATGACAGTAATTCTAAAGTGTTGCACGCAGTGTGATCATGAATTCAGGAAAGTTAGAGGGGAAAATATATGTATATGTCTTTTACTGTTGAGTGGGACTAAAATAAGAACTCCATCTATGATCTGTTATGTCATAAAATATTCTACTTAAAGTCGATTCTCATCTTTTCACATAGATTTTTGGTATTTCTTATTTATTAAGAGAAACAAAATTCTTGCTGCTGAAATAGCTTATTTTTAGTTGCTTTCCTTTTCAGTAAGCACTTAAAAAATCATTTTATCCTTAAGAAACACATTCACAAAAATTTATTAGTTTAATAATTATGTTTTAAAATCTAAGTATGTGTTTTGATCATGATGTTCCCATTATTTAATAATTAGGGATTTAATTTTGAAGGAATTTTGTATACTAACTATATTTATGTGAAACCAGTCAAAGAGGGGTCATTATTCATTGTAATAAAACAATGCAGAAGAACATTTTTTAATGAGGCACCTTTCTGCCACAGGAAATAATATACAGATAAACACTGTAATCTATATATAATGTTTTTATTAAGAATTCATATGGTAGCTTTCATTGGTTGTGTCCTCACTTGGTACCATAATTTTTTTTAATTTTTATTTTATATTGGAGTATAGTTGATTTACAATGTTGTGCTAATTTCAAGTGTACAGCAAAGTGATTCAGTTATCCATATACATGTATCTATTCTTTTTTCAAATTCTTTTCCCATTTAGGTTATCACAGAATACTGAGTAGATTTCCCTATGCTATACAGTAGGTCCTTATTAGTTATCTATTTTATATATAGCAGTGTGTATATGTTAATCACAAACTCCTAATTTATCCTTTCCCCCCAACCTTTCCCCCTGGTAACCATAAGTTCGTTCTCTAAGTCTGTAAGTGTTTCTGTTTTGTAAGTAAGTTCATTTGTATTTTTTTTAAGATTCCACATATAAACAATATCATATGATATTTGTCTTTCTCTGTCTGACTTACTTCACTTAGTATGATCATCTCCAGGTCCATCCATGTTGCCCCAAATGGCATTATTTCACTCTTTTTTATTGTTGCGTAGTATTCCATTGTGTATATGTACCACATCTTCTTTATCCATTCATCTGTCAATGGGCATTTAGGTTGCTTCCATGTCTTGGCTATTGTAAATAGTGCTGCAATGAACACTGGGGTGTATGTATCTCTTCGAAGTATAGTTTTCTCCAGATATATGCCCAGTAGTGGGATTGCTGGATCATATGGTATTTCTATTTTTAATATTTTAAGGAACTTCCATAGTGTTCTCCATAGTGGCTGTATCAATTTACATTCCCACCAACAGTGCAGGAGGGTTCCCTTTTCTCCACACCTTCTCCACATATTTCACTGAAGTCTTGTGTATGTTAATTCATTTAATCACCACAACTTCAGGAGGTGAGTGTCACAGTTATTCCCATACCATCGCTAAGAAATCAAGAGCAAGATGACTTTGCATCCATGCTTGAACTCACCCAACTTCCCAGCAGCAGAGTGGAGTAGAAAATGACATTTAGGAAGAAAGAGTGTTCTCACGTCACCTAGTCATCCTCTGGCTCTTTCTAACCCTCACCACCCCCTGAGGAATCCAACCTGTATTTCACACATTTTTCTTTAACTTAAGAGTATCTGATAAGTGTTCATTGTGAAGAAGAATATGAGGGGGGATGACAACTAGACTCTACACAGCGGTTACCTAATTTTTTCAAGTGGTACTTACTTGTAAAACATTATTGTAGTAATTACCTTTTTTCAGCGATGTGTCACTCGAATAAAGCTGGGATGGAGCTTCACTGTGTGAAGAAGATTAGCGACAGGTCAGTGCTGAGAAAATTGAAATTAGGAAGAAAAGATCACGCTGTGCCCTTTCCAAAGTCGTGCTGGAACACCAAATCCCCTAAGTCACGTGTATCCCATCTGCACCTCGCGATGTGTTTTGTGTTACTATTCCCGACAAACCAGAGCCCTTGCTCAATGGCATCATACATTATCATGCAGAAAAGTGATGGGCTTGGGAATACACTCTTCCCTATAATCCCACCCCATGGATAATGTTTGATTATTTAATATATTTAACATATTAATTGTGTTGAATATCCATGATAATATTTAATTAATGAGTTATAAATGCCAATGCTTAATATTTTAATAAATAAAACCATTCAATATATAATAATGAATGCTATGCATAAATGCAATACCATTTAATTTCTATAAGGTAAAAAAAGGATTTTTTTTCTTTCTTTTTCACTATAGATGAATCACATTATTATAATAGTTTCTGGTGTGTAGTGTAGTGATTCAGTATTTTTACAGGTTATACTCCATTAAAAGTTGTTACAAGATAATGGCTACAATTCCCTGTGCTGTACAATATATCCTTGTTGTTTATTTTATATATGGTAGTGTGTATCTGTTCATCCCATACTCCTAGTTTATCCCACCCTCCCCCTTTCCCTTTTGGTTACCATTAGTTTTTTTTCTATGTCTCTAAGTCTGTTTCTGTTTTGTAAGTAAGTTCATTTGTATCATATTTTAGATTCCACATATAAGTGATATCATGTTGTCTTCCTCTGTCTGACTTACTTCACTTAGTATGGTAATCTCTAGGTCCATCCACACTGCTAGAAATCGCAGAATTTCATTTTTTTTTTTATGTTTGAGTGATATTCCATTGTATATATATACCATGTCTTATTTACCAATCCTCTGTTGATGGACACTTGGGTGGTTACCATATCTTGGCTATTGTAATTAGTGCTGCTATGAACATTGGGGTTCATGTATGTTTTTGAATTAGTGTTTTCATTTTTTCTAGATATATATACCTATGAGTGGAATTGCTGGAATTTCATTAAAAAACAAACATTAGAGTAAAATAATTTTTTTTAATAAATTTATTTTATTTATTTATTTTTGGCTGCATTGGGTCTTCGTTGCTGCACGTGGGCTTTCTCTAGTTGCAGCGAGCAGTGTGCGGGCTTCTCGTTGCAGTGGCTTCTCTTTGTTGCAGAGCACGGGCTCTAGGTGTGCGGGCTTCAGTAGTTGTGGTACGTGGGCTCAGTAGTTGTGGCTTACGGGCTCTAGAGCGCAGGCTCAGTAGTTATGGTGCACAGGCTTAGTTGCTCCGTGGCATGTGGGATCTTCCCGGACCAGGGCTCGAGCCCGTGTTCCCTGCATGGGCAGGCGGATTCTTAACCACTGCGCCACCAGGGAAGTCCCAAGAGTAAAATAATCTTAATGTATTGTCCTGATCATAGTCTAATTGATTTTTTCCTTCTCTTGGTGTGAAATCAGGAGAGATACCCTTGAATTAGGCAATATTAAACACATTTTAAGAATAAAAATGTTGAACAGATAATACAGCCAAAGTTCTGCATGTGAAATTTGGATTCAAATCATAAGTTCAGGAATATTTATTATTGGAGTTATTTGGAATTTGTAATTGAGTCGGAAGTGATAAGTACAATCATTAATAATATAATTATTACAATATTAGTAAGTACAAACTTTTTAGATCTTTTTATACATTTTAGTGTATTTTAACATTCAATAGAGTTTATAAATTTGGCATTTAAATTAATAAGTACACCTGTGTTCATTTTCAGAGTTGTTTAGACATAGAAATTTGAAAGAAATTTTGAATAAAAATTATAACATTATTTTGAATATGGCCATACAAACACACCCATATCTATTAATGGAGTTATATATATTTTCGAATGTAAATGGGTCTGTTAACCAATAAGTATGTCAGTGTTATGGCTATTGAGACTAGTAAATGTCCCAGTGCTTATCTGGAGATGTTTTGATTTTTGAATTTGAATTTGAACAAATAAATACACAGGTGTTATTTGAGCTAAATGCACCAGAGCTTGTCATACGAGTAGTATTCTACTTGAATTGATATTGGAAAGAAGTACATTTGTGTTTGTTGGAAATTAATCAAAGGAGAGCATGGGTATTATTTGGAAATGTAAATGTGCATTTTAATTTCAATCAGTAAGTAAATCATTGTAATCTGGCATTCCAGCTATTAAGTGTACCAGTACTTGTAGACTTATTAAATTTTGAGATATTTAGTTTTAAAATTTTGAACAAATAAAAATAATTAGATAGAATTTCAAAAAATAAGTTTACCAGTATTTGCTATCAAAGTTATTTGGGTTTTGGAAGGTGAATTATAATTTGAATTAATATGTAAGTCAGTGTTATTTAGGATTAGAATTGAAAGGTAAAATATTGCTATTTGAAAATTTGAGGAAGTTTATCAGTGTTCTTTGGGATTCAAATTAATAAGTGCAGTAGAACTTTTTACCAGAGATATTTGTATATCAGAACTTGATTTGAAGTATAAGCTAATAAGCCAACCGGTGTTGTTTGGGATTGGAATTAATACATGTACTGATCTTTGTTATGGTCTTATCTGAATTTTTGAATTTTAATTAGGAATTCAGTGAATGAATGTACTAGTGTTATTTAGAAATGTGGATTTACATTTGATTCGAACTAAATTTAAATCAGTAAGTCTACCAGTGTTATTTAGAATTTGAGCCAGTAAATGCCAAGTGCGTGCTATCAGATTTATTTGGATTATGGAATTTGAATTTAAATTTGAGCTAATAATTCACATGTTATTTGCATTTAGAAATAATTAGTGGACTGGTACATGTTAATGGTATGACTTGGATTTTAAAATTTCAACTGAAAATTTCAGTTGGAAATTTCAGACTATTATCTGAAATTTAAAATTGACATTATAATTGAATCAACAAATATGCCAGTGTTATTTGTAAATAATGTGAAAAAGTATACCTTAGGTTATAGGTCTTTGGGATATCAGTTGAAATTTCAAAGAAATTTACGCCAGTGTTAATTAGAATTTGAAATAATACGTGCAACAGCCAGTGCTTGTTATCAAATTATTTTAGATTTTAAAATTGTCTATGGAATTGGAACCAATAAATAAAACAAAGTATTTGGAATTTGAGCTAATAAGTGCATTGGTGTTTTTTATTTTAATTACTTTTAATTTTTGGTTTGCGGAATTTGATTTAGAATTTGAAATAAAGGATAGTCTTTTTAATTTTAGCTTTTAGTTTTTAATTTTAGCTAATTAATGCAGTAGTACATTTATCAAAATTAATTAATAAGTAAACCACTGTCGTTTTGAATTTTATCTAACAAGTAAACTAAGGTTATCTGAAATTTGAATATTTATACACTAATGTTATTTGGAATTTGAAGAGATAAGTGGAATAATGCTTCTTATTGGAGAAATTTGTATATTGGAATTTTACTTGAAATGTGAACTGATAATTACAGCAGTGTCACTTGCTATTGGACCTCAAAAGTGTGTCTCTTCTTGTCATGGGTATTATTTGAATTTGGGAATTTAAATTGGAATTTGATTTGATAAGACAAATGGTATTATGAGGAATTTTAAACTACTAAGCATATTAGTGATTATTGTCTGAGATTTCTGAAATTTGGAATTCTAAATGAAAATTAAACCAAAAGTTAAAATTTATATTATTAGGTACACCAGTGTTAATCAAAATATTAGCTAAAAGTCCACCAGTACTTGTTATCTATTTATTTGGGAATTTTAATTGGAATTTGGACTGATACCAGGGTTATTTGGAATTAGAACAAATCAGTTTACCAATAATTGTTGTCACTGTGACCTGGATTTGGGATAGTGAATTGGAATTTGAATTTATAAGACCCCTCATGTTATTTACCATTTGAGCCAATAATTATGCCTTTGCTTGGCATTAGAGATATTTGGATACTCCAACTGGAATATGAATTAATAAGCACACCAGTGTTAATTGAAATTTGAACCTGATCAGTGCATCTATGTTTGTGGTCAGATTTATTTACCCTTTGGAATTGAAACGGCATTTCTGTTTAAAGTGAACCTCAGGTTGTTATGGAAGTTACCTGCATATGGACATAGGGTTGAATAAATACATCAGTGTTATCTGAAATTTGAAGAGATAAGCGCATTGAAGCTTGTTATCAGTTTTATTTGCATTTTAGAATTGGAATTGAGATATGAATTAATAAGTAAATCGGTCTCATTTGGAATTTGAACTTAGAAGTAAACTTTTGTAATTTGTAATTTAAATATGTAAGCACGTGTTATTTGAAATTTGGATGAAATACAAGAGCACCATGTTACTAGTTATTTGAAATAATATGTGTACCAGTGATTGTTATAGGAGATATTGAAATACTAGAAATAGAGATGAAAGATAACATAGTCATTTATCAGTGTTATTTTGAATTTGAGCTAATAAGTACAATGGTATGTGTTATGAGATATTAGACTCTGGATTTTAATTGAAATAAGAAGTAATAATTATACCACTATTATTTGAAATTGGAACTAATAATAGTCACAGAGCTTGATACCAGTGCAATTTATATTTCAGAACTTGAATTGGAACTTGAATTAATAAGACCTGAAATACTATTTGCAATTTACGCTAATAAATGCATTAGTGTTTGTTATGGATAAATTAAGACAGAAATAGAAATTAGAATCAGAATATAGGTTAATAAGTACACTAGTGCTATTTGGAATTGAAAATAATAACTGTACCCGTATTTATTCTCAGTGTTATTTGGATTTTGAAATTTGAATTGGAAATTGAAATAAACACACTAGTATTATTTGGAATATTTAATTAGCATTATTATTTGATCCAGTAAGTACACTGGTGTTATTTAGAATTGGGGTGAATAAATGTATCACTGCTTGATTACTGGGTTATTCAGATTTTGAAATTTGAATTGAAATTTGAAATAAGTATCCCATTTTTACTTGGAATTGGAACTAATAAGTCCACAAAAGCTGGTTTTCAGATATATTTGTCATTCAGACTTTGATTTGGAATTGTAATTACTTGTATATAGTGCTATTGGGAATTTGAATGAAAAGTATGCTTTTACATGTTATGTGAGATTTGTCATTTTGTGCAATAATTCCCTAGTGTACTGGCTGCTTAGAAGTTTTTTTTCCTACTGAAATTAATCATATTTCTTTATGACATCAACTCTCTCAGACCATCCATTTAACTGTTTCTATCAAGTGGTTTCTGTAGGACTGATAGGTTTCTAAACATCGATATCACATTACAAATCAATCTCAAGCCTTGCCAAAAAAATAAAATTTTATTAAGACGTTAAAAATGATACTAGATAATTATTTGAATCCTGTGCAAAATCATCAAAAAGTGAGAAGCCTGGCAGTTCTCATTACCAATTAACGTTAGGAACTAGGAATGTGATCTAATGTTGGAAATTCAAATCGAAAGAATGAATCTCAAAGGATTAAGAGAGATGCTGGGAAGACCATTGGAAAACCATTTTCATTTTGTGTTTCCACCAAACAGACTTTCCTGTTGCTTTGCAAATTCAAACATAAACTGCAGCGTGTTTCACTATTCTAAATGACATTTACACCAGGGGAAACTGCCAGCAATGTAGTCTCTCAGGTAAGCATGGACATACAGTTAACGTGACTTAATGGTGTCAATTATGAGGCTAAACACATTTGTTTTCATCCATCCTTCTATTTTTTTTTGTTTAAATTTTTATTGGAGTGTAGTTGATTTACAATGTTGTGCTAGGTTCTGCTGTACAGCAAAATGTATCAGTTATACATATACATATATCCACTCTTTTTTAGATTCTTTTCCCATATAGGTCATTACAGAGTATTGAGTAGAGCTCCCTGTGCTATACGGTAGGTTCTTATTAGTTATATATATATAACTAATATATAATAATATAACTAAATGCAACTAATATATAATATATATATATATATTTCTCCATCCTAATCTCCTAATTTATCCCCCCCACCCCCGGTAACCATAAGTTTGTTTTTTATTTTTGCAGGGAAATTCTCCATTTTTAAAAACATTTTACTTGTAGTTAGTAGGCTAACATTCTCAAAGGGTGCAGTTTGAGTGGTCTTTGATTGTTACCGATTATACTAAGATAATGAGGAACAACTTACACTACATTCCTTCAGTATTTTCCAGGTAACATTAACTATAAAAGGATAATTAGTGGAGAATAGAAAGGGAGTAGCTTACCTAATAATGATCACCCACCAGTGAATATCCAATTCTGTGTATTACATGAGAAATGTGAAAATAAAGGACATCTGAAGAATATCTCATTCTGCCTATTTCACAGGATATATATGGATGTGAAGAGCAATGAAACATTTCATGAACATTAAATTGCCACGGGCATATATAAATATAATAAATGCACACTGTGAATGCCACCTAGCAAAAACACTGTTCAAGATACTGTTCTGGACAGAATAATCCAGAGTTGTTTCTGGAGGATATTTGTGTACAAAACTAATAATACATGTCCCCAAATTTCTAGTGAACAGCTCAGTCCAGGATGAAGTATCACTGAGAAAACAAAACACTGTTCACTGTATAAATAGACTATTCACATTTATCTGGACTAAATTTCTTTTCTTTAAAAATTTTTTAAATTAATTATTTATTTTTGGCTGTGTTGGGTCTTTTGCTGAGCGCAGGCTTTCTCTAGTTGTGGCGAGCGGGGGCTGCTCTTCGTTGCGGTGCGCGGGCTTCTCATTGCAGTGGCTTCTCTTGTTGCTAAGCACAGGCTCTGGGTGTGCGGGCTTCAGTAGTTGTGGCACATGGGCTCAGTAGTTGTGGCTCACGGGCTGTAGAGCTCAGGCTCAGTAGTTGTGGCGCACAGGCTTAATTGCTCTGTGGCATGTGGGATCTTCCCAGACCAGGGATCGAACCCGTGTCCCCTGCATTGGCAGGTGGATTCTTAACCACTGCACCACCAGGGAAGTCCCTGGACTAAATTTCAAAAGCTGGAAATGCGTTCAGATAAGTATCTGGACAGTTTCTTGTATCACCAAGCCCCAAATTTATTTCCCTTTATGACATATTTCTGGATTTCTCAAATCTATGTACAGCACAATTCCTTTAAAAATAGATTTTGAAAGGACAGGAGTAGTTTTGTTTAAACGTTCTCTCCCTCTAAAAAGAAGTCATTTCTGAATAGATTCAGTTATTTAATGTGTTTTAAGAAAACCAACGAGACACAATGGGTCATGCCATAAAAAGTAAGTCACGCATTTGACCACCATGTTAATGACTGTTGCCACCTAAAATATTATCAACCTTGAACTTTTTTCTCAGGCTAATAATCCATATTGCTTCAGAGAAGGAAAATATAATAAACAAAATGAAACACATTGTATAATTTTCTGTAGCAAACATCTTGATGTTAGAATATAAAAATATTAAATGAGACCAAAAGGATCTGTAGCCACATTTATTTTTATCTTTATTTAAAAATTTTTAATTTAATTATCCTTTTTTTTAAATTGAAGTATAGTTGATTTACAATGTTTCAGGTGTAGAGCAAAGTGATTCAGATACATATATATGTATATATATATATTCTTTTTCAGATTCTTTTCCATTATAGGTTAGTACAAGATATTGAATACAGTTCCCTGTGCTATTCAGTAGGACCTTATTGTTTATCTGTTTTGTATCTAGTAGTTTGTATCTCTTAATCCCAAATTCCTAATTTAGCCATCTCCCCATTTCCCCTTTGGTAACCGTAAGTTTGTTTTCTATGTCTGTGAGCCTGTTTCTGTTTTGTAAATAAGTTCATTTGAGTCGTATTTTAGATCCCACATATAACTGATATCATATGATGTTTGTCTTTCTCTTTCTGACTTATTTCACTTAGTATGATCACCTCTAGGTCCATCCATGTTGCTGCAAATGGCATTATTTCATTCCTTTTTATGGCTGAGTAGTATTCCATTGTATATATGTACCACATCTTCTTTATCCATTCATCTGTCGATGGACATTTAATCTTCTGTAGCAAACATCATGATGGTAGAACATAAAAAAATATTAAATGAGACCAAAAGGGCCTATAGCCACATTTAAATATAGATTATTTTCTGTTTCCTCATTGGGCTCTATTCCTGTGGTTTATATGATCATAATTGATTATTTACTTAGTAAACATTTGTTGGGTGTTCTAATAGGTGCCAGGTACTCAGCTAAACAAGAGGAAACCAAGATAGATAAGACATGCTACTTGCCATGAGTGAGGTTATAATCTACTAGGACAAAAAAGCATGGCAACCTGTAATCCCCATGGAACTATTCCTCTACCTTGGTATGTGTATGAAAACATTGTGTAGAATCTCTGAGGATGGGCTAAATATCTCTGAGGTTGGCACCTGGAATCGAGAAGAGACAAGATTATGACAGTACAAAGTCACTTTTCTCTTTCAGGTGGCTGCAATTATTTGTGAAATTACATTGAATCACTGTCTGTGCAACTCAGCCATCAGAGATGGGTCCATACTCTTCCTTTTCTGAAGGGATGGAATAACATCCCTATGTAGATTTTTAAAGGAATCTCCATATTGTTCTCCATAGTGGCTGTACCAATTTACATTCCCACCAACAGTGCAAGACGGTTCCCTTTTCTCCACACCCTCTCCAGCATTTATTATTTGTAGATTTTTTGACGATGGCCATTCTGATACCTCATTGTAAGTTTTGACTTGCATTTCTCTAATTATTAGTGAGGTTGAGCATCTTTTCATGTGCCTCTTGGCCATCTGTATGTCTTCTTTGGAGAAATGTCTATTTAGGTCTTCCACCCATTTTTTGATTGGGTTGTTTGTTTTTTTGATATTGAACTTACCATATGACCCAGCAACCCCACTACACATTCTCCAGGATAGATCATATCTTGGGTCACAAATTAAGCCTTGGTAAATTTAAGAAAATTGAAATCGTATCAAGTATCTTTTCCGACTACAGCGCTGAGACTAGATATCAATTACAGGAAAAAACCTGTAAAAAAATACCAAAAAAATGGAAGCTAAACAATACAGTACTAAATAACCAAGAGATCACTGAAGAAATCAAAGATGAAATCAAAATATACCTAGAGACAAATGACAATGAAAATACAAAAACCGAAAAACTATGGGATGCAGCAAAAGCAGTTCTAAGAGGGAAGTTTATAGCAATACAATCCTACCTCAAGAAACAAGAAAAATCTGAAATAAACAACCTAACCTTACACCTAAAGCAATTAGAGAAAGAAGAACAAAAAAACCCCCAAAGTTAGCAGAAAGAAAGAAATCATAAAGATCAGAGCAGAAATAAATGAAATAAATAGAGACAAAGAAAGTAGTAGAAAAGATCAATGAAACTAAAAGCTGGTTCTTTGAAAAGATAAACAAAATTGATAAACCATTAGCCAGACTCATCAAGAAAAAAAAGGGAAAAGACTCAAATCAACAGAATTAGAAATGAAAAAGAAGTAACAACGGACACTGCCAAAATACAAAAGATCATGATAGATTACTACAAGCAACTACATGCCAATAGAATGGACAAAGTGGAAGAAATTGACAAATTCTTAGAAAAGCACAACGTTCCACGACTGAACGAGGAAGAAATAGAGTATATAAAGAGACCAAATCACAAGCACTGAAATTGAAACTGTTCTTAAAAATCTTCCAACAAACAAAAGCCCAGGACCAGATGGATTCACAGACGAATTCTATCAAACATTTAGAGCAGAGCTAACACCTATCCTTCTCAAACTCTTCCAAAATATAGCAGAGGGAGGAGCACTCCCAAATTCATTCTACGAGTCCACCATCACGCTGATACCAAAACCAGACAAAGATGTCATAAAGAAAGAAGACTACAGGCCAATATCACTGATGAAGATAGATGCAAAAATCCTCAACAAAATACTAGCAAACAGAATCCAACAGCACATTAAAAGGATCATACACCATGACCAAGTGGGGTTTATCCCAGGAATGCAAGTCTTCTTCAATATACGCAAATCAATCAACGTGATACACCATATCAACAATCTGAAGGATAAAAACCATACGATAATCTCAATAGATGCAGAAAAAGCTTTGGACAAAATTCAACACCCATTTATGTTAAAAACCCTGCAGAAAGTAGGCGTAGAGGGAACTTACCTCAACATAATGAAGACCATATATGACAAACCCACAGCCAACATCGTTCCCAATGGTGAAAAGCTGAAACCATTTCCACTAAGAGGAACAAGACAAGGTTGCCCACTCTCACCACTATTATTCAACATAGTTTTGTAAGTTTTACCCACAGCAATCAGAGAAGAAAAAGAAATAAAAGGAATACAAATCAGAAAAGAAAAAGTAAAACTGTCACTGTTTGTAGTCTGCAAACTGAAGAGAGGGGAGCTCCACGCAGGTCCTTGTTCCCTGCTGAGAGACCTGGGCTCCTTCCAGATGGTGGGAAGGCTCGGGCCCTGGTGACGGGAGCACAGGAGATGCGGATGCTTCCTGCTCGCTGGAGAGCAGCCCTAGTCCTGGGGCTCAGCACCCTCCCCAAAGCCCGCGCTCTGCACTTGCGCTAAGGCTTGCCAGGCCAAGTGCTGGGCCTTGAACCCAGAAGAGCTGATGGACCGGAAAAGGGTCACGAGCTGGGACCCCCAAAGCCCTAACCTGGTTCCACCAAAGCACATCTGATCACCTGGAAAAGGCCCCTACGTGGGACATACTCAATCAGAATCTCTCAGCCTTGTGAACCGAGTTGTTTTGTTTTGTGTTTGTTTTAATTCTCCAGGTGATTCTAAGGCTGAGTTTGGACTCTGTTGATTTCAAGTTTTCATAACTTCCACCATAGGCCATGCAGCTGCACACCTGGAGGGGGTGACGGGCCACCTTTCCAGGGAGTTCCACCAACTCGGATTTCTCCATTAGTCTTTTAATGTAAAATGGCACCTTTGATAAAGGGTATGGTGGTTATTTCAGCCAAATGTGTCCTTCTCAAGAAATTTGGGGTGTTTTCTTGTTGTTGTTTATTTTTCTTTCTGTTTTTTTGTAACACAAAGTAATTGAGTGAGCACCTAGCAATAGATATTAGGGCTCCTCATGTTTCATTTCATTTGTCCCTCTGCGCACCAGATAGGATTGTATCGATATTTACCCATGAAATATTTTTTAATTAACGGGCTTTATTTTTTAGAGTAGTTTTAGATTCACCGCAAAATTGAGAGGAAGGTGCAGAGATTTCCCATGCACACCCTGCTCCCACATATGGACAGCCTCCCGCATGATCCACATCCCCACCAGATGGTGGATCTGTCACAATCGATGAACCTACACTGGCACGTCATTATCACCCAAAGCCACAGTTTACATTAGGGTTCACTCTTGATGTTGTACATTCCATGGGTTTGGACAAGTGTATAGTGACATGTATCCATCATTATGACATCATACAGAGTAGTTTCACTGCCCTATAAATCCTCTGTGCTCTGCCCGCTCATCCCTCCCTCCCCCAGTCCTTGGCATCCTTTTACTGTCTCCATAGTTTTGTCTTTTCCAGAATGTCATAGAGTTGGAATCACACAGGATGCAGCCTTTTTAGGTTGGCTTCTTTCACTTACTAATATGCATTTAAGGTTCCTCCGTATCTTTTCCTGGCTTGATACCGTGTTTCTTTTTGGTGCTGAATAATTTTCCGTTGTTTGGATGGACCACCATTCATTTATCCATCACCTCCTGAAGGATGTCTTGGTTGCTTCCAAAGTTTGGCAATTATGAATAAAGCTGCTATCAACACCCATGTGCAGGTTTTTGGTGAGGACATTAAGTTTTCAACTCCGTTGCATACATACGAAGCAGTGCAACTGCTTGGCTTTATGGTAAGAATAGGTTTAGTTTGGTAAGAAACTGGTTAACTGTTTTCCAAAGAGGTTGCACCAGTTTGGATCCCCACCAGCAATAAGTGAGGGTTCCTTTTTTTTATTTTTATTTTTTTATGTTTTTGTTTTTTTTTGTTTTTTTTATTAATTAATTAATTTATTTATTTATGGCTGTGCTGGGTCTTCGTTTCTGTGTGAGGGCTTTCTCTAGTTGTGGCAAGCGGGGGCCACTCTTCATCGCAGTGCGCGGGCCTCTCACCATCGCGGCCTCTCTAGTTGCGGAGCACAGGCTCCAGACGCGCAGGCTCAGTAGCTGTGGCTCACGGGCCCAGTTGCTCCGCGGCATGTGGGATCTTCCCAGACCAGGGCTCGAACCCGTGTCCCCTGCATTGGCAGGCAGATTCTCAACCACTGCGCCACCAGGGAAGCCCGAGGGTTCCTTTTGATTCATATCCTTAACCAGAGTTTGGTGCTGATTTCCGTACTTTTCACAGCAGACAAAAATCTCAGGTGGGTGAAATGTAAGAGGAATGTGAAACATTCAAGGGATGGTTAAGCCGACTCCTCCTTGTGGTCAGAAACCAACGTGGAAAAAGCCAGAGTCGGTGGAATACCTGCTTTAGAGAGCCAGCTTCTCAGCCTGCCCTGCGAGCCCACTTCTGAATCCGAGTCGTTAAATCAAAGACCAACGGCTCTCCATCCTGTCTGACCCACAGAATCTTAGAGCCTCTGTGTTACAGCAGAGCATCCTTTATGGAAATTCTGAAAAGGACCCCAAACAATGGAGGTGGGTGACAGGAGATTGAATCTACAAATTCATGCTGTGAACTTCATTTCTTCAGAGAAAGCTTATATTAAAATGACTTCTCAGGGTATATAGTTAACTTAATCACCTTTTCTGCTCATCTCCACTGGCCCCTGGAATAGTCGTCTTGGAGTCAATGAAATGGTTTAAATGTTTGCTTTTCTTTTATTGGTCATTTCTGTTTAGAATAAGGGTGATGGAAGGAACACAGTCATCAAGCACAGATATTTACATAATTGCCACTTGCTGAGGTGAGCATTATAAAGCAAACCCAATATCCCTTAAAACTAAATAGCAAAATGTTGCTAAATAGAAAGAAGTCATTTGCTATTCCCTTGAATACAGTCATTGCCAACTTGATAACTAAACATTTCATCTCTTTTAGGGGTGAAGGGCCATGTGTTTGATTTAGCAGTGACCATTAGAACGCTAGAGTTATTATCTTCGCAATTATAATGCGGACATTACTTAATCTGTTTACACATTCTTCGAAATGTTGAACGAATGTCTAATGCGGTCTATTTCAAATGAGAGTTGCAGTCTTCAAATAGCTCTATTAATATTCTAACCATTAAAGAAAATACAATTTTTGAAAGATCGTGTTTTTCATCTCCTGTCCCATGTGGGTATCCTTTAAGAATGTGAGGCTACATATATCCAATTATAATAAAATAAACTTGAAGTAATTTTATTAAATGATGTAATTTATGAAATGGACATGCTGATCTCCACTTGTTTAAATTACTGTTACCCTTTAGCTATTCATATGTTTTGATTTTTTCCTTTTAATCACTGCTGGATCTAAATTTGTATATATTGTACATTCAGAGTTAAATTGTAATTATTTTGTCTTTCCCCCTCGGATTTCCCCCTTGAAGCTCTGGGAGAAAATGTGTTTGAATTTGTTAGTTCTCACCATTATTGTATTATTGGTTAATGCTAATTAAATGACATGGAAGTCAGATAATTTTTCTGTAAGATATTATTTCTTTGTTGGCTCACCTGGAGGTAGATTTTATTGAAAGGATATGTTTCTTTACAAAGAATATATGTGCAGTTTCAATCTTAGTAAGTTTGTATGTGTGCACGTGTTTTACATATTTACCTATAAAACATAGACAAGTTAAAATCCTAACATAAAGGAATAATATACAGCTATCTGCCTATACTACTATAATTTTATCTGTGTAAGAATAGAATGTCTGGGTCATAGGATATGCTTATTTTCAGCTTTGTTGATGCTGCTAAAAGAGTTTTAGGTGACTCTTCCAATTGCAATGTAAAGCATCAGCATGGGAGAGATTTCATTTATTCCGTATCATTATTGCCAGTGCTTGAGATGGTCAGTCTTTTTAATTTCAGTTACTCTGGGAGATGACGTCTGTATATGGTTTTCACGTATATTACACAGATGACTAAGAATGGCATTTTAATATCTTACTAAGTGAAGTGCCTATTTTATTGTTTATTAAGTAGTCTGTCTTTTTATAATTTATACAAAACAATGTTTTACAAATGCTGGATATGAGCACTTTGTTGGGAATATCTAATATTAAATATTATTGCAAATATCTCTTTTTAGTAGCTGGTACTTTCATGATTTAATGGTGTGGATTGAAAACCAAACATTTTTTTCCTTTTTTGTTTTTTGAAAATTGAAATATACATGATTTACAATGTTGTGTTGGTTTGTGGTGTACAGCAAAGTGATTCAGTTCTTTATATATATATATATTTGTATATATATATATACTCATTGTATATATATTTTTCAGATTCTTTCTCATTATGGTTTATTACAGGATATTGAATATAGTTCCCTGTGCTATACAGTAGGTCCTTGTTTTTTACCTATTTTATACATAACAGTTTGTATCTGCTTATTCCAAACTGCTAATTTATCCCTCCCCCATTCCCCTTTGGTAACGATAAGTTTGTTTTCTGTGTCTGTGAGTCTGTTTCTGTTTTGTAAATAAGTTCATTTGTATAATTTTTTTGATTCCACTTATAAGTGATATCATGTGATATTTGTCTTTCTCTGTCTGACTTCACTTAGTATGATCATCTCCAGGTCCATCCTTGTGGCTGCAAATGGCATTATTTTCGTTCTTTTTTACGGCTGAGTAATATTCCATTGTATATATGTACCACATCTTCCTTATCCATTCATTGGTTGATGGACATTTAGGTTCCTTCCATGTCTTTTCTATTGTAAATAGTGCTGCTTGGAACATACGGATGTGTGTATCTTTTCGAATTAGAGGAAAATCAAACGTTTTAAATGTTGAAAGTAGTGGTTCAGTTTATCACTCCTTTCCTTTTCTGTAAAGTTGTGTGTGTTAAAAACAAAAAACAAAATAAAACAAAAAACATGAGATCTACCCTCTTCACAAAATTTTAAGTTTGTTCAGTATTCTTAACTACAAACACCATGTTATACAGCAGATGTCTATAACTTTTTTTTCATCTCGCCTGATGAACTTACTCATTTGAATAGCAAAAAGCTTTCTTGAGTGTGTTCCTTAAAAAAAAAAAAAACAACTTTAATCCTTTTTCAAGAAAATATCATCCTTGTTCAAGAATATGTCATCCAAGTAATCATTGTTAAGCTTTCCTGTGTACATCTAAAATTCAGATCACTACTGTGTTTAAAATTGATAACCCACAAGGACCTACTGTAGAGCACAGGGAACTCTGCTTAATATTCTTTAATAACCTTAATGGGAAAAGAATTTGAAAAAGAATAGATACTTGTCTATGTACAACTGAATCACTTTGCTCTACACCTGAAACTGACACTGTAAATCAACTATTCTCCAATATAAAATAAAAATTTAAAAAAAAAGAAAGGACATTACAACTGAACATAAAAGTTATAAAATGTTAAAAGATATTCAGATCAATTTTTTTTTTGGTGTGAGATGAAATGTTTTGTTTTTGTTTGTTTGTTTCTGTGGAGGTACCCAAATCTCCTCTACTGTTTATGCCATCACATGCTTTCCTTAGGATCTGTGGTCCAAACTCCATCATGTGTTACTTGTCTATAGATATTTTTCATTTTCTTCTACCTATCTTTGAGTCAAAAATTCACAGTCTTATGGATAAATTAACGTAAGTCATTATTTTCTTTTAAAGGTGTCATTTGTTACTGCGATATCTTTTAGGTGTTCTTTGTCTTTTTTTTAAACCTGTTTTTTATTGGGTGTTTATTTGTTTATATTGAACTTTCCTGGGGTTCATATGGCTTCCTGGACTTGGGCTTAATTCCAGGAAACAGTGTGGAGAAATTCTTAGAGATTATCTTTTCAAATACTGATTCTCCCCTCTTCTTTTTCTTCCATCCTGGACCTCCAGTTGCATGTGTGTGGCATCACTTTTCTGTGTCTTGTATGTCATTCTTTTTCCCTCAAGTTTCCTTTCTTTTGTCTTTCAGTGCTTCTTTCCACTAATTAATTCTGTCTTCTACTGTAACTGCTGTCCTGTCAATTTTATTCATTAGTTTTGTTTTCAATTCTAGAATTTCTAACCCATATTTTATGTTTCCCTTTGCTCTGTTGATATTACTAACCATCTGAGTTTTTGAACATACTAATCACAGATTTTTTTGATATACACTGTCATATTTACTGTTTTGACCAAGGTGTTAGGCTTTTTATTTTAAAATTTTCAATTATAAACCAATTTTAGCTTTACAGAAATACAAAAAAGAAAAGTTACAAAATGTAGAGTTTCCATCTCTCTCTCATCCCACTTCCCTTAATTTGTTATGTAACTTTAGTACAATTATCAAGAACAAGAAATTAACCTTGTACGACACTATTAACTAAATTGCAAAATGTATTTGTATTTCACCAAATTTTCCACTAATGTCCCTTTTCTATTCCAGACTCCTAACCAAGATCCCAAAATGCACTTAATTTTTATTTCTTTTCAATCTCCTACAGTCTGTAATAATCTTCAGTCTTTCCTTGTTTTTTATGACCTTAACCATTTTGAGTAATATCGATCAGTTATTTTGTCAAATCTCCCTCAATTTTGGTTTGTCTGATGTTTTCTTATGATTGTACAGACTGCAGGTATGCATTTTGGGCAAAAATACTCCAGAAATGATGCTATATCTTCAGCCTGTCCAATCACGGGATTCATCATGTTGATATGTATTATTACTGGTGATACTGACCTTAGTGAAGGTGGTAATCACAGGTATTTAAAACTCCTATTCTGATATGTATAATACCTGGATTGGTTGCAGTTTTTTGTTTTTTGCTTTTTGTTTTTGCCTCTCCACATTTATCTTGGTTTTCAGCCATTCGTTAGTGTTTCCTTGTATCTCTGGTACATTGTTTTAATGTTGGCATTGTTTAAAATAATTTTCAGAAACAAAATTTGCCTTGGGATGGTGTGATCTTCCTTCAAAGAGGGTTTATTTTTGCTTGATCTAATTGCATCATATGGACAGATTTAAGGCTAGTTTTCATTCCTTACCAAGACCCATTTTTTAATCTATTTCTGATTCATCACTAATCTTATGATATAGCTCATCAGGGTCCCAGAATGAAGCTTGGGATTTTTTTTTATTTTTTACCAGATCCCTGCTCCAAGGCAGGCTCCCCTGTCCAATTTTTGTCCTCCAGCTACACAGTAAATGTCACTGGCTATCCTCTGGTCCTCAGACTCAGGCAATGCTTATTTCAGTGCCACTGATGAGTCATTAATACCTTGAGGGTTGAATTTGTGTCAGAGGTTGAGTTAACCTCTACTGGTCACTCAAATCCTCACCATCTTGGTACCTCTCAGATACTTTCAAATAGACGTCTTTGAAAATTTCTGTCTTCTTATGGTTGATCAATAGAGAAAATTCTCACACCTCAAGGCTTACTGCAAAATAACAATGCTAATAACAAATAAGAATTTTAAAATCCCCATACTCATAGGACAGGTTGCCTATACTTACTCTGCATGTAGTGGTGAGGTCTCAGCTTCTACCTGTTAACACCTAATAATTGTCCATTTCTTCCATGGGTCTCTTGGCTTCAGCACACTCTTACAGGTCTGTCTTGGAGTTGTCGGAATGTCCAACAACTACAGAATTTCCTTCCTTGATATTGAGTTCATGACCTATATATTTTGTTATTTTTTTTTCAGTATTTGTTTATGTTTGAAATGAGAACAGAATACTCCCTATCATCTCAATCCATTAGACTGATCAGAAGTTATCGACATGATTATATTCAATTTTTTAGACTCAGGTGTATTTTCTTTCTTTTTTAAACAAAAAAATTTTATTTATTTATTTATTTTGGCTGCACTGGGTCTTAGTTGCGGCATGTGGGATCTTTAGTTGCAGCGTATGGGCTTCTTAGTTGCGGCATGCAGGCTGTTAGTTGCAGCATGCATGCGGGATCTAGTTCCCCTACCAGGGATCAAACCCGGGCCCCCTGCATTGGGAGCGCAGAGTCTTATCCACTGTACCACCAGAGAAGTCCCCTCAAGTGTATTTTCAATTCATTTAAATTTTGAACATAAATACTTTAAGCTTACTTCTCCACTGGAAAATTCAGTAATTAAGTTACACATTTTGAATCCTGAGCTAATTGGATTCGATAAAGAGAAAGACATTGTGCACAAATGTTCTCAGCTGTAAACATCCCCATGGATTTCTAACAACTTTTATTTCATCACTCATTTCTCTTTAATTCTCTCTCTCTCTCTCTCAGATGTACACGTACCTTTGTGTTTACAACTGGGTGAATCTATTTACAGAAAAGTTGGTCACAGAGGGAAGGCAAAGAGTGCCATGACCAAAACTCTAGAAACAACAAAATTATTTGAGGAATCACTAATTGTGAAAGTGATGTAAAAATGTCCCCAACCATAGGTAAGTCTATGGACTTCTTCCTGTAGGTTGGATAGAACATCCATCTATTTCATGACCATGTTACAGAATATAGTCATGGTAGGACAGATTAGATGCAGACATCTTTGCTTTCAACATCAGAATGAATTACAATGTGTTCTCTATATTTGAATAGTTTTGTGAATTATTTCACTTCCTTTATCAAAGATTATAAAAGATTAAAAAAGATTAATGGTTGGCATTATGCAATATAAAATGTACATAATTAGTGTGTTTATTACTGTTTAGCCAACCTTCAATTTTTGACTTGTTTGTTTTGGTTTCATGCCGTAAAGTTTCTACAACTTGAAATGTTAAATATTTGAATGTTCCTGCTTATGTGAGGATTTGAAACCACAGTTTAGATGATATATGTTTGCAGACATGCTCCTGCATATGCTTTTTTATCCCACTTCCACCGTCTTTACTTTTAACCAGCAAGTAAGAGATTTTTCTCAGTCACTTGAAAATTTAAAAACAAACAAATAGGAAAAATTAGATGCAGCATATGTACTCTCAGTGTAAGAGAGAACTTGGAATTTTTAGTTATATTATCTGTATGATAATAACAAAGCTACAGGACATGGCATGAATTTTTTTTCTTCCAGTTTTATTGAGATAAAACTGACATACAGTACTGTACAAGTTTAAGGTGTACAGTGTAATGATACACATGTTGTGAAAAAATTACTGCAATAAGTTTCATTAACATCCATCATCTCACAGAGATATAAGAAAAGAAAAAGAAAAAAATGTTTTTTTCCTTGTGATGAGAACTTTTAGGATTTACTCTTAGCAACTCTCAAATAGGCCATACAGCTTTGTTATAGTCATCATGTTGTACATTATTTCTCCATTGCTTATTTATCTTATAACTGAAAATTTGTATCTTTTCGCCACCTTTCTCCAATTCGCCAACCACCCACCCTGTCTCTGCTAACCACAAATCTGATTTCTTTTTCCATGAGTTTGTTTGTTTGCTTTTTGATTCCATATGTAAGTGTGACCCTACAGTATTTGTCTCTCTCTAACTTATGTCACTTTAGCATAAGACCCTCAAGGTAAATCCATGTTGTCACGAATGGCAAGATTCACTTAGTTTCAGTGGTTGAATAATATTCCAATTTTTTCTTTATCCATTCATCTGTAGGTGGAAACGTAGGTTGTTTCCACGTCTTGGCTATTGTGAGCAGTGCTGCGATGGACATAGGGATGCAGATATCTCTTGGACATGATAATTTTGTTTCCTTCAGATAAATACCCAGAAGTAAACTGCTGTTTTATTTGGTAGTTCTATTTCTTTTATATTTATTTATTTTTCCCTTTTTTCTTTTTTGGGGGTGTCAGGTCTTAGTTGTGGCACACAGGATCTTTGTTGAGACATGTGGGATCTTTTCATTACGGCATGTGGTCTGCTCAGGTTTCTCTCTAGTTCCGGCATGCAGGCTTCTCTCTAGTTGTGGCACGTGGCCTCTGTACTTTGCAGCTTGCGGGCTCTCTCGTTGAGGTGCGTGAGCTCAATAGCTGTGGCGCAAGGGCTTAGTTGCCCTGTGGCATGTAGGATTTTAGTTCCCTGACCAGGGACTGAACCTGCATCCCCTGCATTGGAAGGTGGATTCTTTACCACTGGACCACCAGGGAAGTCCCAGTAGTTCTATTTTTAATTTTTTTGAGGAGCCTCCATACTGTTTTCCAATGAGGAATTATACAGTGGGTGATGGAGGTGTGGACAATATAAAAGATCCACATCCAAAATAATGAATAAATCATGAGAAGGTGAAAGGGGAGTGAGGACCAAACATTTGAATCTCTGAGAAGAAAAGGAAGGAGAGGGAAATATTTGAAGTTAAGACGACTCTCATCTTGACATAAAGAACACCATGGAGCCCAGGACTTTGTGTTCAGGAAACAAAACAGAGTTACTAGCTTTCAAGTTGGTGTCGTTGACACAAGTTAACAAAAGACTTTTTCACATTTCCTCCTTTTGTAAACTTTAAAGTCACTGCGTCCAAACAATTGCAACTTGCTGAGAATCTTGAACATTTAAATAGCCTTATTCTCAGAGGTGAGAATCTCTCTAGAGCAGAAAGTGAAGCCAGGCAAGCACATCCTCAAGGTTTCTTGAAAATGTAAGAAAAAAAATAAACTCAAAACCTTCAGTGGAAGTGATACTTCTGCTTTGGGGTTGCTCCAGAGATGAGCTTAAATATCTCTCTCTTTGGTGATCCAAGCTGTTTAATTGTGTGTGTGTGTGTGTGTGTGTATGTCCTCCCTGCACTCCAATGAAAAACTCCTCATTTTGATTCCCTTCTTTTGTCCATAAGTGAAACAAAATTAATGCACGTATACTAGATAAATTTACCGGGGTTTGGAGCTTGAAAATGTTTTGTTTTTTAATTAATTTTTGGCTGCGTTTGGTCTTTGTTGCTCTGCATGGCCTTTGTCTAGTTGCGGCGAGCGGGGGCTACTCTTCGTTGCGGTGTGCGGGCTTCTCATTGTGGTGGCTTCTCTTGTTGCAGAGCAAGGACTCTAGGTGCATGGGCTTCAGTAGGTGTGGCTCACGGGCTCTAGAGTGCAGGCTCAGTAGTTGTGGTGCACAGGCTTAGTTGCTCTGCGGCATGTGGGATCTTCCCGGACCAGGGCTCGAACCTGTATCCCCTGCATTGGCAGGCGGATTCTTAACCACTGTGCCACCAGGGAAGTCACATGGTTTTCTTTTTTCGTTATCTCCAAAATGATCTTCTCTGCTGGAAAAAAAAAAAAAAACTGCAACTAATTTTTAAAAATTCCAAAAGGTCTTTGAGCAATATTGACTATTGGAGAATCCAGTTTGGATTCATGTGTAGTCTGATCATATTTTCCACATGTCTTGAATATGCTACTTTCAGAGAGTCACAAAAGGTAAGGCTATTATTACAATTCATTCCTCCTGGGCCTTTCATCCCACTAGAGCCAGCTGTTCATTTACTTGTCATGAATGCAAACCTGGAGACTTTATACTTTGAGAGATTAGGGATCCTGGAATGCTTTTCAGTGTGTGGAGCATTAATTAAAGTGAGTAGCATTCAGGATGACAGTTGTAATGAAAGGAAATAGAGGGAGTTCATGAACTTAAAGGTAGTTATGGAAGATTGAAAAGCACATTTCCTGAAAAGCAAAAATAAACAAATGGGACCTAATCAAACTTATAAGCTTTTGCACAGCAAAGGAAACTGTAAACAAAATAAAGACAACTTATGTACTGGGAGAAAATATTTGCAAATGATGTGACCAACAAGGGATTAATTTCCAAAATATAGAAACAGCTCATATAACTCAGTAACCAAAAAACAAACAACTCAATCAAAAAAACGGGCGGAAGACTTAAATAGACATTTCTTCAAAGAAGACACACAGATGGCCAACAGGCACATGAAAAGATGCTCAACATCGCTAATTATTAGAGAAATGCAAATCAAAACTACAGTGAGGTACCACCTCACACTAGTCAGGATGGCCGTCATTAAAAAGTCTACAAAAAATAAATGCTGGAGAGGGTGTGGAGAAAAGGGAACCCTCCTACACTGTTGGTGGGAATATAAGTTGGTGCAGCCACTGTGGAAAACAATATGGAGATTCCTTAAGAAACTAAAAATAGAGCCACCATATGATCCAGCAATCCTGCTCCTGGGCATATATCCAGAGAAAACCATGATTCAAAAAGATACATTTACCCCCAATGTTCATTACAGCACTATTTACAATAGCCAGGACACAGAAGCAACCTAAATGTCCATCGACAGACGAATGGATAAAGAAGAAGTGGTACATATATACAATGGAATATTACGCAGCCATGAAAAAGAATGAAGCAACGCCATTTGCAGCAACATGGATGGCGCTAGAGATTGTCATACTAAGTGAAGTAAGTCAGACAGAGAAAGAAAAATATAATGTGATATCTCTTCTATGTGGAATCTGAAAACAAAAATGATGCAAATGAACTTATTTACAAAACAGAAACAGACTCACAGGCATAAAAACAAACTTATGGTTACCAAAGGGGATGATGGGGGAGGGATAAATTAGGAGTTTGGGGTTAACAGATACACACTCCTATATATAAAATAGATAAGCAACAAGGACCTACTGTAGAGCACAGGGAACTATTTTCAATATCTTGTAATAACCTATAATGGAAAAGGATCTGAAAAAGAATATATATGTGTATATATAACGGAATCACTTTGCTGTACACCTGAAACATTATAAATCAATTATACCTTAATAAAAACATAATAAAACAGGCATCTTCATACTAAAAACAAAACAAATGAAGAAAACAAAACCATGCCGTTATTCATCACCATTTCTGGCACACATTTCGTCCTGTGTTCAAGCAACTGCTCCCTTCTTCCTTTTCTCTTCCTAGGACCACACACCTATTTCTCTTTTTTATCCTAATGACCCCATTTTTACCGTTTATTCACTCGTCATATGTCTCAGTAGATGGCACCATGCCTGACCCATGAGGTCACAGAGTCACTCAGTTTCCTCTTTAGAGACTCAGCCTTTCAGACAAGGTCTAGTCCAAGACGGAGAACCAGGACCGATGAGATAGATGTTGACATTGGCGGGCACTTTTATCCGCGACGACCTCCAGCTTCTCGTTGTTGATCGTAAAGTTTAACTCAGAGCCACCAAAATTTTGAAAAATATTATGCTTATGGAGGGCATTCAATAACAATAACCGCAAGCATTGTGTACAACCCTAACCATTTAGAAACACTGACACCCCCCCCCACTTTGAATCCCTGTTGTGTATTTAATTCCAAGCAAGACACTTCTCAGCAGTGAGGATGTTGAGCAACAACACGCTTGGGTGTCTTCACAGAATAGAGTCCCTAGAATTACTATTGCTCACGGGGTGCGCTGCTTTCAGGCATCAGGGGTACATTAGTGCAGTCAGCAAGGATGAAATGTGCAGACTGAAGAAACCCCACGTCTGCATTCACACTCACGCACCAACGTAAGTCTCTCTAACCCTAAAAGCCTCAGAGTTTGCTGCTCCCCTGCAAGCCTTCGTTTTCACGTTTACGCATTGTGGTGTTAATTATTATCAATGTCTACAAAGTAGAATGATCTTGATTTGCAATCAATCCAGAAGAACCTTTAGGCCCTAAAAAACTCTGTTCCTACACATGGCGGTGGGGGTCCTTAGAACAGAAGAAAAACTAAATCGAACATTCAGTGAATGATCTTTTTGTTTGGTTTTCAGTCCAACACCACCAAGCTATTATTTTTATTTATTTATTTTAATTGAACTATAGTTGCTGTACGGTATTATATAAGTTACATGTATATAGTATAGTGTTTCACAATCTTTAAAGGTTATACTTCATTTATAGTTATTATAAAATACTAGCTATATTCTCTGGGTTGTACAGTATATCCTTGTAGCTTATTTTATACCTAATGCTTTGCACCTCTTAATCCCCTACCCCTATATTACCCCTCCCCCCTCCCCTCTCCCCCCCCCAGTAACCACTAGGTTGTTCTCTGTATCTATGATTCTGCTTCTTTTTTGTTATATTCATTAGTTTGTTGTGATTTTTAGATTCCACAGATAAGTGCTATCATACAGTATTTGTCTTTCTCTGCCTGACTTATTTCACTAAGCATAATGCCCTCCAAGTCCGTCCATGGTGCTGCAAATGGCATTATTTCATTCTTTTTCATGGCTAAGTAATATTCCATGGTATATATGTACCACATCTTCTTTATCCATTCACCTGTTGATGGGCACTTAGGTTGCTTCCATGTCTTGGCTATTGTAAATAGTGCTGCTATGAACATAGGGGTATATGTATCTTTTCAAAATAGTGTTTTTGGTTTTTTTGGATATATACCCAGGAGTGGAATGATCTTTGACAAGGACAGTGAATAATGTAAACAATTCAGTAATTATAAATGAAGATCATGCCAAGACTTTTGAAATGAGGCCAAAGAAATCAGAGAAGAGAAACATATGTCTTTAGAAATTACATACAATTACAATTTTCAAATTACAATTTTCAAAATAGGGGTCTCTAATAGCCAATTAAACCAATATTTATAATTCCTCAAATCTTAGGTTCATTAAGCCCTTTATAAAAACTCATGAAAATAAATGCCATTATTATAATGGTGAAGAGAATGACATGGCAGCTTTAGAAAGTAATCATAAAGGAACTTTTATTTGTGCTGAATTATGTGTATTTGTTTCTTTAACTGATTAACCTTTCTAATAGATACCTGCTGTTTTATCAAAATGAGTTATCCTAGCTTTCTTTGGAATTTGATAGAAAGTTTTCCACTTTACTACCTTGAAATATTTTTTGAGAAAAAGAATGCTAAACTTTGAATAATTTAGAAGGTAACTAATGAATTAGATTATAGGTTTCCTTAAAATTTAATTGAGCACCTATTCTGATTGGCTTATAAAGATTAATAAGGGCTTATATATATGTAAACAAGAAAAATTTAGATTTCTAGAAGAGACATATTATTCCTTATACTTTAAGTGTTTTGGCTTTTTAACAAATATGTATGCATATATATACACATACTGTGTTATTTCTTTCTTTGTTTTCTGAGTGAACCTGTAAGTCACAAAGAAAAATGATTCAAATATAAGTTTGCTTAATGGCCTTGGCTAGTAGTTTATAAGAAACAACTGAAAATTGTACTTCAATATTTTTCTCTTTTTAAAAATACTTAGTGTGAATTATTATAGAAGTAAAAGCTCACATAATATATTTACCCAGATACTTTTTGTAAAAATTAGTTATATGTAATGATTCTGTTTTATAAATTGTTATTGGCCATATTTTGATCTTATCATAATCTCATTTAAGCAAGTCTTCAGTTTATTTTTCCTGAAAACCTAAATAATTTGAGTTACCTATATATTGGTGTATCTTGGTAATACACTAATATCACAGTCGGTAAATGTTACAATTATAAAATAATAGAAGTGCTTCCTAAAACTAAATTATTATAGGCCATAGCTATATAGTAAGGGATTTATTTGTTTTATCTCCAAAGAAAAATAACATAATGTAAAAAAAATAAGCAGACTTATGTGAAAAGTGTTTAAAATGAGACTTTCCAATAACCAAAGTTAATTTCTTTATTCTTCATAAGAAGTAGGAAAGAGATGCTATTTTATTTTTCATTTCAACAAATTGAGTACAATTTTGAATCTGTAAACTAAGTAACTACTAAGTGAGCTGAAAGAGACTCAACCTGATAATTTAACAAAGCAAATAAAATTAAACGAAGAAAACAGAAAAGAGGAAAAAGAGACAGATAAAGAACATAAGGATATAACATAGGAGCACAAACCCTACTGTGACCTGCCCACGAGAGGGATCTAGGTGGCGCGCTCCCAAGGAGAATCTAATGCCTGGTGATCTGAGGTGGAGCTAAGGCGGTGACGCTAGTGCTGGGGAGCGGCTGCAAATACAGATTATCATTAGCAGAGAGGTTTGACTGCACAGAGACCATAATAAATCAGTTGCTTGCAGACTCACCTCAAAACCCTCTCAGTGAGTGGCAAGTGAAAACAAGCTCAGGGCTCCCAGGGATTCTGCATTATGGTGACTTGTATAGTTATTTCATTATCTATTACTATGTAATAATAATAGAAATAAAGTGCACAATAAATGTAATGTGCTTGAATCATACTGAAACCATCCTCCCTCACCAGTCCATGGAAAAATTGTCTTCCAGAAAACCGGTCCCTGGTGCCAAAAAGGATGGGGGCCACTGGTCTAAAGGGAAGGAGGGACAGAAGAGATAAAAGAGTTCAGTACACACAACTCAGAAGAAAAAAAATACTTCATTGAAACAAAGACAAACCCTTGAAAGCAAAAAAAAATGTGGCAAAACCAATCTAACATATCACTTATAACAATAAATATCCATGGGGTAGAAACACTTACTAAGAGAGACATTGTCAGACCAGCTTTTTGCTGTCTCTGCAAGATACAGATCTATTAAGTATTCTAGATAATAGATTTAAGGAGAGAGTTATGTGTCTGGTGTGTAGCACATAAGATTTCCAGAAAGGAAAGTTGTCCATTTTTAGACGATCCTTGAAAGGATTGAATTGAACTGCCCAGTGAGACTGGGTTTAAAGAAACCAGTTCTAGGAAAAAAATGAAAGTTTAAGATCTGGCAAAGGGAGAGCATCCTACAGTGGGGTCCAAGAAGGACTATCCAGAAATGTCAGATAAAATCCAAAATTGTGTTATCTTACAAAAGCCAGTGTTTTAGCATATGGGAATACATGTTCATATTTTAAGAGTATTAGGTCATCTGAAATAGTACCTTTTTTTCTTGGAACCAAGGTAGTCTAACTCAGTCCTGAAGACCATCTTCTCTCTCTCTGTCAAGTTCTTGTAAATCATCAGCAGAGCAGTTCTGCCTGATACATGTCATATAATCCCCAAGATTTTCATGACTTAAGTTTTCTTTTTTTCCTTACATTTTTGAGGAATGGCCAGAATTGGGAAATCATTTCAGCAGTACCTACCAACACCTGTTACATTTGCTTTTTTCCAAACTGATTCATTTTTTCTGAATGAGCTTTCTGGGTTCTCCCCTCAGAATACTTCATTTTCCAGATTTCTCTCTTCTTTGCATATGCTCACCAGGGCTCCTCTCTGAAACTTTGGATGGAACAAGGTTAGATACCAAGTTTTCTTGCTCCATAGAGGTGACTAAGATTTGATGTGCTCACAAATATTTTGCAAGCTCGTGAGGGACATAAAACCCATAGGCAAATATATTGCAAACGACTTTAATGCTATTCATGTGTAAACCATAAGGCGTGTGACAGAGACGTGTATACGAAACACAATCCTCTAAATTTACGTTGCGATTTGTTTTTTTATGATAGTGTTAAATACCACTCTGGAGTTGCAGAACCAAAATGAATTCCTCAACACTTAAACATTTAAAATAGAACTCTCTGACAATGACGCCAATTACGTGTATTCAAAATACACGTTTTGGAAGAATTCATGGAATTCATGTGTAAAAACTAAACAATGCGACTTCCCCGTTGTGGTCTAGGGTTTTTACTGGTGTTGAATTATTAGAAAAGATATATGTACAAGGCAGTGAGACAAGTTCCATGACATAAAATCAGCATTGCTGACATCTACAGAGAGAAAACAAAGTGAGAGGGAGTTGGGAGCATCCCTTGAATATCTATGAAGCTCCAAAGAGAAAGATGTGATTACTTCTCTCACTGACAAACAAGTAGCAATGTTCATGCAGATAGGACTTGGCATCCTAAAATTCTACTCTGTTTTGTATATTGGCATAAATTCCTTAAGGATATTAACTTATATTTGTTGGGAAATTGACTTTCATTATCTAATCAAACTTCACTTCTTAAGATATGAGTTTAATCCATCTTTCAAATGACGAATTAACTAGAAAATTAGAACGTTTTAAAAAATTATTTAATATTTGGCAATACAGTAGCCCTCATGTTAAAAGATCACCTAAATAAAATTTATAGTTCTCAAATTGCCAGTAATACACATTTTTTAATGAAAACGGATTGCTTTTAAGTCACCGTAATTTTTTTGTTTGGTTGCGTGGAGACTTGAATCTAGGGAGAAAGGGTTCTAGACATACAGATGTTATAAGTTTGTGATATTAACGTTGCTCATTATTTACACAAAAGGATCTAGTGTCTCTGGGAAATTACTAAACTGACAGGTTATTGATCTGGACAAATGGTTATCATGGGTAAGAGGTGAAGAATCTCAGAATACCATGGGTCCTTTTCATTACATGCCTAATTAATTCCAGGGCTAATAGGAATTTCTACCAGTGGCTGAGCAACTCTGTAAAGTTGCATGAATTAAAATAGCAATTCAGAGTACAGAGTATGTCATTCATGACCCAGTCAGAAAAACAGGACCTACACCAGCTAGCTGAAGAGGAGAATTACATGTTGGAAGCTGTTTGCCAATGTATTGAGAGAGCTGGAAAGCTCCACTGGGGATGGAGAGCCCTTCCAGGCATGAGCTGCCCGAGGGAGTCTGGGTACTGGACCTAAGTGGCAGGCATTGGGACTGTGCAGGGGACAGAGCTGCAGATGGCATAGCTTCTTGAAGAGCAAATGCAAAGCAGTATCTGGGTTCTCACCTCCTTTGTCCTTCCCGTGCCCTACCTCCGCCTCCTGTTGGTGACAGTAAGATGCCAGTTGGCAGGAGAGCCTGGCGCCTGCAGACAGAGCAAGCTGAGGGTGAGGATGGCTCTCAGAGCAAAGAGGCAAATGACCAGCGTGTGTGCGTACACACACAGTCACACTGATTACACATTTTAAATGCTATCCAGCCTCAAAAAAGAAGGAACTCCTGCCATGTGTGACAGCATGAATGATGCTGGAAGACATTATGCCCAGTGAAATAAGCTGATAAGAGAAGCACACGTACCGCACGATCTCCTTTATACGTGGACTCTAAAAGGGTCACCCACAGAAGCAGAGAGTCCGGTAGTGGTTGCCCGTGTCTGGGGGCTGCGGGCATGAGGAGCGGTCGTGCAAAGGGTGCAGAGCTTCAGTTACGCTGGACGAATACATCCCACAGATCTTGGGTACAGCACACACCTCTAGTTAACACGATGGTGGTGTGCGCGTCAGCATTTCTTACGAATGTACATCTCATGGAGAGGGTTCTTACCGCAAAACTAAACCAAAGGGACCCAAGGAAACTTTGCGATGTGTTAGATGTGTCTGTTACCTGGATGGTGGCGATGGTATCACAGGCGTCTATGTCCAAACTCATTGAATTGTACACATTACACATGTGCAGTTCTTTGGATAGCAATGATACCTCAATAATGCTGTTACAAATGGTTACATTTAGCAGGTGGTAGAATAAATGGCAATTGTTTCAATGCAACCAGATTGTGGGTCACATCTTAATTTCGTTCTGTTGACTTTTAAAGATTGACTTGATTAGAATCCTTGGTGCTTCATACACCAACCCGATGAAAACAAACACAGATTGTGGAATGAATAACAAATTCTCAACTCACAGGTTCAAAGAGAAAAAAAAAAAATCATGCTAAATATTTTAAAGTAGAAACACAAGAATTAAGCATTCCATTCGCATTCAACTAAAGTGCAGTACCCAGATCTGGAGAACTGAGCTTTTTTCATCAGTTGAAAGTTCAAGGGAGAGATGATGAAATCCCAAGCTTAGTCAATGAAGGGTTCCTAATACAAAAGTCCCATAAACTTGAGATTATAAAGGGTTTCACTGTGTGGGGAGGGTGAATTGGAAATGTATCATCTCCCCAAAGATAGCAAAGTAAGTTGTTTATCTATAATCTCGGCCCCAAATAGTGGAGAAGATGATGTACCCTAGAAAACTCTGAATCCCCAGGCAGTGCATGGTTAGCCAGAATAGACACTTGCACTGTGATTCTAGAACTTTGAGATATAAATTACTGTAAAGCGATCTCGCAGTTGGTGTGTTCCCCCATACTTGACAGGTACAAACGCATGTGTTCTCTGGTAGAATCTCCATTCGTGACTGACATCGACACAATCCCACAAAGACAATTGCAAGACAGATGGTTGACGCAGTTGCCCAAAGTCATAAAGCACTTGCAGAGAAGAAAGCACCATGAGCAAGAGCCTGCAGGCAGAGGGGTCCAGTGCCCAAGCCTCCAGGGGTTGGAATTATCTTACACCGGTTTTTGAAATACCTGTACTGTGCAAAGACAAGAATCACACTGATTTTTGGATTCACTCCTCATCTCCCCATGTGATCAATCAGTATCGAATCCCTGTTTCCTTACCATAGTCTTTATTACTAGAACCTTCTACGACACCTGGCACACAGTAGGACAAGTTCTGATCTCATTCCTCCTCAGAAGGTAGTTTTCTGTTCTTGGCCTGTGGGTCTTCTATAGAAGCTTCAGGATCCACCTCAACTAGTAAAGGAAGAAACATGTAGATTTGGGCATTTTTAATAACACAAGGGCATGTACACAGTGTCTAGGAAGGAGCCAGTGTTTCCTGTCTGAGACAAATTTCCCTTTGAGCTTCACAAAGAAAACAGTGGGGAATTTGATTGCACCCATGTGGCGCTTATAAAGATGTTCATGACGGAGGGTCTTCTTACGCATGCCAATTGTGTATTTATTGGCATATTTAATTTTTTCAATATTGTACAGTACAATGTCTTATTTTTCTTAAATTATTTTGTCATGTGTTAGCTATGTTTTGTACACATATATATACGATATATATGCATATGTTCATGTATACACATATGCACATACGGTTATACCCACACGTATACACTGTGTGTGAAGTTATGTGTATTGATTCATAAGTATATATCATATATAAGGTCTATATTTGATACTAAAGTATGTCTTTTGAAAAATTAATACAAACTGTCTTTTTAAAATTACACATTGTAATTCTTTGTTGCTAGTATAGAAGCTCTTTATTTTGTAAGATTCACTGCTTCTAACTGAATAAAAACTGTGTTGGCAAATAAAAACATACCTCCAAAATCCCTGGAAAATTGACGAGCAATCAGGGGGCAGGGAAGTTGGCCGTAGGCGTCTAAAAAACTACTTTGCCCTGATGTGGGCAATGAATACAAAATGAAATGCTTGGTCACAGTGTTGCCAGGAAATTAATAGTTGGATTGTAGTCATTTAAGTGGAAAAGGAAAAGTGAAGACAGAATTGAGTTCTGTGAAAAAGCATGAAGGTTGAGCTTGGAAGCCATCCAGAAATATTTTGCTTTCCCAGTAAACTTGTATTACATTCTAGGTTCATCTTTAACTGGGTCACACGTGATTGAATACAATGCCACCAAAAACTAAGTTAACTTTTTATTCCCACTTAATTCAGTAATTTAGATTAGCAGAGTTAAAATTGTGTTATTCTGAGGGCTGTTTTTATTAATGTCCTAAAGATCACTTAGTTGGCTTATTCCTCGTCGTGAGTACATAACTGACAGAAAGAAACTATGACATTACAGTGCAGTGGAAAAAGAGTGAATCTTTGGTTGGGAATGAAAATAAAAATATAAGCACTTTAATTTCATGGATATTAGTTCTGTAAGGGCAAATACTCCTGTGCAGCATTTGGAATCCACATTCTGAGTACCTAATTTGGAAAACCATTTAGTCCTGTATTTCATGTAAAAAAAATATATATATATATTCATATATATATGAATATATAGATATGAAACACTTGGCCATTCGCTATCATTCTGTTTGTGTAGCATTTAGCTGAGAATCTATCCATTTCTAAGGAAGAAGGGTTTTGTTTCATTCTTACCTTTCCTAAATCATCTGTAGGAGCTTTCTTTTTAATTCAATAGTTAGGTGCCTAATTCTTGACTTGGAAATATTTTCTTTTTAAAAACATACAGTGATATACACATTTTAAAATAATTTCATGTTATTAGTATCCTGATGCTGACATCCTTCATTTCTTCAACTGACCTTGAAACATCTAAACAGTTGTAGCATTTTGGCTAATTTGCACTGGAACTTTGTCTCAGGATGAAAGCTATGTTTTTTCTTTCCATCCTTCCTAGGTGATGGGTTAAAAGATATATAACCAGAAATATTTTCTAATAGAGGTAGCATTGACAACTTATTACCATAAGCTATTTTTTAAATTAATTAATTAATTTTTGGCTGCGCACGGGCTTTCTCTAATTGCGGCGAGCGAGGGCTACTCTTCATTGCAGTGCGTGGGCTTCTCATTGCGGTGGCTTCTCATGTTGCGGAGCATGGGCTCTAGGCGTGCGGGCTTCAGTAGTTGTGGCACGTGGGCTCAGTAGCTGTGGCTCACGGGCTCTAGAGCGCAGGCTCAGTAGTTGCGGCGCACAGGCTTAGTTGCTCTGCAGCATGTGGGATCTTCCCATCCCAGGGCTCGAACCCGTGTCCCCTGCATGGCAGGTGGATTCTCAACCACTGCGCCGCCAGGGAAGTCCCACAATAAACTATTTTACATTAAGAGTATAGGATTTCAATAGTAAACACGAAACTTTATTTTTTCTGTAATGTTTTCACTTCATAGTTATTCATACTGATTAACTTAATGTAATTTACCAAATTATTACTTGTGTTTTTAAATTTTAAGAGTACATTCTCCTATGTTATCTGACTTCTTCAACACGACTGTCTCTGAGAAGCATTTTCTCCCAGAAACCAATAAGATAAGAGAATCCTTAGATTTGTAAAAACCTATCAATTCTAAAGCAAGAAAAGGGAAGAAGAAATGCTGTCATTGATAAATAATGTTCCCTTATGTTCTGTCAATGTTTCCTTCAAAATCTTACCCGGAATCTTTCTAAGTTCTTAGGTGTGCTGGCAGAGTGTTAGAACTACCTAATGGTTTGGCAATTAATTAGCGTTTCTTCTATAAGCTTGAGATTTCCGCCTTTTGCAGTGATGTATGACCTTTCCACAAAGAGGCAATTCTTACTCCTGTTGATTTAATTACAGAGATGAACTTTAACTGCTGAAGGGTATTACTCCAGCCATGGGGTGCAAACATAGTTCCCTCTCTTATCCTTTGTAATAAAAGATCCTCGTAAACGTCAAACCTGGCAGAATCCACTTGAACTCCTGTTGTTTTCCCTGATATTATGCTAGACCTTTCTCCTCCTTCTCCTCCTTCTCCTCCTCCTTCTTTCTTCCTACTATTGCTATTGTTGTTATTTTATTTAGAATGACATGCTTGTTAGATTTAGACTTACCACTTTAGGTTTTGTAGAGCTATTTAAATCTATTTTAAAAGATGAAAACCATGACAGGCAGTGGACTTTTTTTCTTTAATTATAATTTGTAAATTTTATTGCCTCTAATGTAATCATTAATTTTAATGACCAATCCTGTTTTACAAACAACTGAACAAAGAAAAAAATCCTGCCAACTAAACTATGAGACAATCTCTTTTATCACATATTATTTGAGTTTCTGAAAGAGCTTTTTTCAACTTAATTAAATATATAGTTACCATATAAGACTCTTGCATATACTTTAAAAAGGCAATATAAACAAATTAAGTTGGTTAAGGTTTTCCTAAAACTCTGACCTTCAAAGGACCAATTTCTGAAAATCTTTTTAACTCATGGGCTTCATGTCCATACTTTTAAACACAATGTCATCCCGAATGCCATCTAGACCACTGTGATAAAGCATTTCTTTCTTCCTTTTTTTTTAACATCTTTATTGGAGTATAATTGCTTTACAATGGTGTGTTAGTTTCTGCTGTATAACAAAGCGAATCAGCTATACATATACATATATCCCCATATCTCCTCCCTCTTGCGTCTCCCTCCCTCCCACCCTCCCTATCCCACCCCTCTAGGTGGTCACAAAGCACCGAGCTGATCTCCCTGTGCTATGTGACTGCTTCCCACTAGCTATCTATTTTACATTTGGTAGTGTATATATGTCAGTGCTACTCTCTCACTTCGTCCCAGCTTACCCTTCCCCCTCCCCGTGTCCTCACAGGCACTGGACTTTGATCCATGTAATATGAAATGCAAAATTTACTTCAGTGTTTTTGTCCTTTTGATTAACATTTGCTTTGTCTCTTGGAGCCAGTTAAGCTATTTTTGTGTCATCTAAATTCTTTTCCTATCAAAGAGAAAACACATCTAGAAAAAAGAGGGCAGATAATGGCTATCCTGAAAGATAAATCAGAAATAGCCAACTTTCAACGAATCAGTCCTTAAATACTGTTGATCTTACTGGTGGCACTTGGACATTTTGAATACATATAGTTGAGTCACTGTGACTTTAGAATGAGTGTAGGTATTTAAAATGCATGTGTTTACAGTTGGAGCATCATAACCCATGTTCTAACATGAGATTCACAGCCCTCACTCATGTGTAGTAATAATGTAAGAGACCACAGAATTTACAGAACAGCAATATTTATCATTATTATTATTCTTTGGCCATGCTGCACGGCATGTGGGATCTTAGTTCCCCGACTAGGGATCGAATCCAGGACTCTTGCAGTGGAAGCACAGAGTCTTAACCACTGGACCGCCAGGGAAGTCTCAGAACAGCAATATTATTTTGAATGTCACCCTCAGGGACTAAGGAGTGCCTCTACCCTGAACTTTGTCATCACTGTCTTCAGTCTGCCTCACTCTTTAGAACATTTGACTTCAACGAAACGAAACATTCTATCCAGTGTAGAAAGAAGGGGATAAGGAAATATCGTGCATCCCATCCAGGGGCAACCGGCTCTTCTCTCTTGATTTTGGAAATGTGTTTCATTCTAAGTCCTCATTATATGAAAGTTAGATAAGAGCTTGGTTCCATGTTCCTGGGAGTTTCTCTTTTCAGGTCTGTTCTGTACAATCATGGTACTTCTGCACTCCGTTTAGTCAATTTGGGGATTATTTATGTGTGTGAGAGAGAGAGTGTGTGTGTGTGTGTGTGTGTGTGTGTGTGAGAAAGAGAGAGGTTGCAGGGGAGGGAAGATAGACCAAGCATTAATAGTCTGTTGAATTTATTGCCCAAATCATGTATTTTCACATTCAACAGAACTTAACCATTATTCATGTCACCACTTGAGACATCATCTGTGTGTGAAGGATTCTTGGCAATACACTCAAAAAATACAGAGAAGAGAGGAGTTGACAGATCCTGCATACATTTGACTCTTAGATGCAAAAGTGCTGGGTTGTCTATATGTCAAAGCTGTAGAGAGATTTTTCCAAGAAAATATTTCTAAAAATGGGGAGTCGTTGCTAGGCAGGACCTGTTCAAAATGGGAAGGAACCAAGTAATACATATTCGGACAAAGCTTTCCAATAAAAAGCTGAAGCGTAGACTTGATATGCTTACCTCTTGGTGCTCAGGCTGTTGGATAACTTTATAAAGTAGAATAAGATTGTAATTATAAATCATGGGGGAGATGTTTCCCCAAATTGGCATACTGGACCCAAGATATACGGATATCTGTAAGGGACAGAGAAAGGATTCACAAGGAGATGGATTGGAGGCGTAGGGGTAGACACACATTAAATTCAAGATCAGGGTAAGTCTCCTGCTGTTTATTTCATTCCTTAGCCCTTAAGAAGTTTACCAAGAAAATATCAGGTACTTGAGCTAAAGACACATCAATGAGCTCTTGTAGTGAAGCATAGTTTCATAACATAATTACCTCCTCCGTACTCAATTTCATTGTCTAATATGTGCTTTCTTTCTTTTTGTAAAGTCAGTTTTAGATTATGTTTAACCTGTACTCTGCTGCTTGGAAATAATTAAAAGCGAGGTTCCCAGGGAGAATTTCCTTGAGTCAGGTGCCCAGTTTACAAATCACATCCAGCCATATGCAAAAAGAATACAACATCATGACTAAGTGCCTTGTGTCCAGAAATGTCAGTTGGGTTTAACATGTGAAAATGAATCCATGTTTGTCTCTGTAATTCCGTTACCAGAATGAAGATGAGAAACCATATAATCAACTTAGGAGATGCAGAAAACATATTGAAAAAAAAAAAAAAAAACCTCAACAAAACTCACCAGGAGAATGAATAAGCAAATTGCAGTGTATTCATACCATGGGATATTATGCACTGGGGAAAAAAAAAAGAAAAATCAAATACTGATGTGTGAATAGTATGGGTGGCTCTTATTGACATTAGGTTGACTGAAAGAAATCAGATACAAATCAGTGCACATTTGTGTGTTGAATTTAGGTTTCTACGAAGTTCAACACCAAGCAGAAAAAACAAACCGTGGTAATACAGCACAGAGCCATGGTCTTCAATTCTGGAAGGAACGTGGGAGAATTTTTTCTAGTGATGAAAATACTCTCCACCCTAAGGTGGCCAGTTCATGGAATTATCAAAATATCTAAGCACATGTTTCCCATCTGTGCATTTCACAGTGTGCAATTTTTATCTCAATAAATTGTGAACAAGCAGATGCAACTCACAATTATGGGCACAGTAGACATTAAGGGGAAAAAATGGAAGGAAAACCAGCAGCTGTATCCCGAAGCTGCGCTCCTTAAGCAAAGCTCTTTGCCATCCTATCTTTGTGTCAGTAAAATCCATATCCATTTCTTTCAATCATAATATAACTGTTTCGTGTAAGAATGACATTTTGAACTATTTGTCTTGGAATAAAGTTATTCTTGGAGATGCAATTTTGTTTTCCGTCTCCTTCAAGTACCCTTCGCAAACTTCCATAACCTACAGATTCTCAGAATATGGTATTGAGTTTCTCTAAAAATGTGGTTCAACATTGAAGGAGAGAGAGAGAGAGAGAAGAAGAAGACTCAATGCCTTCAATCCGTTGATGGCAAAATTTGATTCTTCTGGGGTCACTGTCACTTGCTAATGGAAATAGCAAGACTCCCTCTCTCTTATTTAGATGCTACTTCTCTTTCTGCCAGTAAACTATCAACGCCCATACAGGATGCTTCATCAATGCCAGCGGGAACCATTTAATTAGTTGGCCCTGTCGGATACAGATCCTTTAGCAAATGAGTCCCCTGTGGGACCGAAGGTTCTGTGCATTGAAGTTAGTTGTCACACAAACTTCTCATGCATCATGAGAAGCAGTGTTGGAAAGGCCCAGGAGGACTCAGGATACTATCGTATTTCATGGTGGCTACTCCCAATTGATGGGGAAGGTCACCTCTTCTGAATAAAGCTGTGACATTGGAATGATCCCACCAAGCCCAACCTTCTGGGGGTCTTTTCTCCCCACGTTGACACAATCAGGTACTCACGGCTCCCTTGTTCAAATAGTAATTCCCACATCAACATATAAAAAAGATTGGCAAAGGTGAGACAGTTCCTCTCATGGATGTTTGGCTGTCCGTTTGAGTGAATGCTTCGATGTATAATCTCCGCTACAGAATATAATAATATGCTCAAAAATTTCATTTATGCTGCCACTTGGATGGACAGGGAAAATGACATTTATTTAGTCTGGAATCATCTGTCCTTTCTTCAAGTCCCAACCTGCTAGTTAATAGAAAAAAAAAAAAAATCAACTACCTCTTTGACACAGTTTAACATCTTAGTTCCACTATATAATTTGAATAGTTTTTCTTATTATTAGATAGAATTTCTTGGAAAGAAATCTCAAGACTCTCAGCCTTGTAGCCTCTGCTTCTCCCCCAAAGATGTGGAGGAGGGACATCTTTGGAATCCTGGATGCAGGGGAGAGAGGGTTCGCTGTGCGCCATGTTGGGCCCTTCTGGTCATTGGCATTACCCTTCGTCCATCTGGGAACTACTTGCTATGCTACTCTCAATTCGTGATTCTCGCTGGTGCTGTTCATTGTCTTTTCTGTCTGATGCACCTTGGCCGTGGGTACCATTATGGTGGCCGACTCCAAGGGTCTCTCTTCCATTCATCTGATCTAGCAGCCCTCCTTTGCCTCCGTTCTGGAGTCCCGTGACCCTGCTTGGTCCTAGTGTGCTGGAAGATTCCTGTGGACCCCAGATCATGCAGGAGATAGCCTGAGGGCAGGGCTGCCTGTCTGTTGGGGACTTTGTTATTTCAGCCAGGAGTGCCTGGTTGAAATCTATAGCTTTACCCTGCTTACTAATCTCTCCACACCCTGCTCTAGAATTAGAACACAGATGCTTATTTTCCAATTCACACACAAGTTCTTCAGAACTGTTGGGTCTTCCTCAAAGGATGGTGTGTGATCATTAAGGGAGGATGAAACCAGAGTTAGAAGGAAACCTTTCCCACCCTTCAATTTCCCTCCAGGAGTCATATCAATAGGCCCCTTCCAGGCAACTTGTATTTAGCTGAATAGGTACTGATGACCCTGATTCACGTAACAAGGGAAGGGAAGGAAGAAGGGAGAAGAAAGGAGAGTGTTGATGGGGTTCACATTACTTTAGGACTATTTGGAAATATATATAAATAAGCCCAGTTGATAGAAATGAGTTTTACTCAAATTACCCTGTGGAGTCTACTTTTTCTACATTGCTTAAATAGTCTAGGTTGTTTATGAAATGCAGAAAGGTTGATAAAATATATTGCATCTGAGCATTCACTAAGCTCTGTCTTGAATTTTGCTTTATTTTTGACTTTCTGTGAGCCTTGAATGGGTTACACGCAGCAGCCATATGGCAGCTGCCATCGTCCAGGGTAAAGGACATGTGTTAGAAAACCTCTTAAGTTCTGTTTGAGTCCCTAAGGTTTTAACTCATCTCAACGTTTCATCTCCTCTAAGGATAATGAGTGGAGGGAAATGAGTATTATTTAGGGACTGCAATTGATTTCAAGTAAAATTGAGATTAGTTTACCTTTTTCTTTTCCTTTTGATTTTAGGCACATATTTTGCAACCATGATTTAATTTATTTTTGTTTTTCATATATTTTCTGTAACATCTTAACAGAAAAACCCAAACGAGCTTTTTGGCCAACCCAATAAAATGGGCACCTAAAAAGTGGTTGTCTTTTTTTTTTTTTGTATTTTGACTGTTACGCTCTACCTGAACACACACATTCATAGTAACGTATTTTGAGACTTTTTTTTTTTAATCTCTCCTATTTATTTATTTTTGGCTGTGCTGGGTCTTTGTTGCTGCACGCGGGCTTTCTCTAGTTGTGGCGAGCGGGGGCTACTCTTCATTGTGGTGCGCAGGCTTCTCATTGCAGGGGCTTCTCTTGTTGCAGAGCATGGGCTCTAGGCGCATGGGCTTCAGTAGTTGTGGCTCGTGGGCTTCAGTAGTTGTGGCACACAGGCTCAGTAGTTGTGGCTCGCCGGCTCTAGAGCACAGGCTCAGTAGTTGTGGCACATGGGCTTAGTGGCTCTGCGGCATGTGGGATCTTCCCAGACCAGGTCTTGAACCCATGTCCCCTGCATTGGCAGGCGGATTCTTAACCACTGTGCCCCCAGGGAAGTCCGAGACATTTCTGAAAAATATTTGTTTTCTATTTTTTACAATCATAACCTGTTGACAGGCTTTCAGTTTTGGAAGCAGATCTTAAAGTTTTTGTGAACAGAATACAGATGAATTGTCAAGGATTCTCAAGGACATACCTTGCTAGTGTATATTTTTTCTTTAAGGGGGAAAAAAAGAAAAAGACAGAACAAGTCAGCATTAATCAGACTACATTTTCAGAACTTTGACTAGTTCCAATATACATGTCTCTTTTATTTTTCTTTTAAAATGTAATCAAAAAACGATCTCTGTTAAAATATGTAAATTTGATTTTGGTTAACTTTTAGAATAAATTTTATTTTATTTTCTTTGCATGACATATATTATTGACCTTGATGAAGTCTGAACTAGAAAGTTATTTTCAAAGATCAAAACATGAAATAATTTTTTAAAACCTGTATTTTTAAATCAGAAATTGTGACTTCAAATAAGATAACAAGCATATTTCAATCAAAATTATTACTTAACAAAATGTTGGTGAAGATCAGTAGTTTTGCTCCAAGTAGAGATATTTATTCTATTCAGGAAAAATATTTTTGTTAGAATATTACAAAAAGAAATAGATTACTGTGTTCTTAATTACATCGATATTTACCCTATATATTCCAAGTTTTCCACAGTAACATTTAATTAATCAGAAAAGAAATACAGCTTGTATTCTTCTTTGTTTTGAGAAAATGATAAACTGTTACATATATTCATATGTATACAAATATACATACACACAGGTATTTTTTAATAATTCAGCTTCATCTCCTATCTGTAAGTAGAAGTGGCAACATTTATAGCATTGTAATTATAAAGTGATTATTACATCTTTCCTTTATTACATGCTTATATGAAATTATTCTTACCAATTTTTGAAGTTGCTATGGAATTCTGTTTGTTATAAAGAATATGTGTCCATATCCCTTTAAAGGAAAGACACAAGTCCATAGAAAAATAGCTATTCCTTTACATCAATTTCTTTTTTAAAAAAATTTTATTTATTTATTTATTTATTTTGGCTGCATTGGGTCTTCAATGCTGCATGCGGGCTTTCTCTAACTGCGGTGAGCGAGGGCTACTCTTCGTTGCAGTGCGCAGGCTTCTCATTGTGGTGGCTTCTCTTGTTGCGGAGCATGGGCTGTAGGCATGCGGTCTTCAGTAGTTGTGGCATGTGGGCTCTGTAGTTGTGGCTCACAGGCTCTAAAGCGCAGGCTCAGTAGTTGTGGCGCACAGGCTTAGTTGCTCCGCGGCATGTGGGATCTTCCCGGACCAGGGCTCGAACCCGTGTCCCCTGCATTGGCGGGTGGATTCTTAACCACTGTGCCACCAGGGAAGGTCCCCTAAACTTTTAATAGATTAAAAAAAATACTAATTCTACACAAATTGTCTCATAAACTGAAAGAAAAAGGAACATTTTAAATCTCATTCTATAAGGCTAAACATACCCTAATACCAAAAAACAGACCAACGTAGTATAATCAGGGGAAAAAAAAAAAAAACTACAGAAAAATAGCTCTCCTAATCATAATTGCAAAATTCTTTAAAAAATATTGTCCAAATGAACCCATACTATATATATGCAAACACTGTGTATTATATGTATGTAGTACTATATGTATGTAATATAATATTTCAACATGATGAAGGGTATCTAAGGACCTAAAGTTAGTATCGTATTTCATTGTAAAGAGTAAATTTTCCCTGATAAGGTAGGGCCATAAAGTTGTTTTTTTGTTTTTTTTAGTGTTTCTTTATTTTGCTTTTAACATCTGCAGTAATTGTAGTGATATTGTCATTCTGTTTCTAATATCAGCATAGTGAGTCTACCGTAATTACTGTTGCCAGAAGTTTACCAATTTTACTGTTATTTTCAGAGAACCAGCTTTGGTTTCATTTGTTTTGTGTATTGTTTCTGTTTTCTATTTCATTGACTTCCACTTTGATCTTTATTACTTTTTCCCTGCTTACTTTGTTCCTTTATTTCATCTTTTCATGTTGGAAGCTGAGGGCACCGATTTGAGATTTTTCTTCTTTTCAAATCCAGGAATTTGGTGCTGCCCTCTAGTAACTGCTCTCTGTGCATCTCACGCATTTGTGTATGGTGTGCTTTTAAAGGCACTCAGTTCAAAACAAATATCTATTTCCTTTTTGATTTTTTCTTTGACTCATAAGAGTGTGTTATTCCTTTTCAAGTGGCTTGGGATTTTCCAGATGGCTTTCTGTTCATGATTTCAAAATTGATTCTACTGTGGTCCGAGAACGTCCTATTTATGACTTAAATACTTTGGGCCCAGGATACAGTCAACGTTGGCAAATGCTGAGTTCCCCAGAATAAACTCTACATCCTGCTCTTGTTGGGTGACTCTTCTCTAAAGGTAGATGAGGTCTATTTGGTAGACTCTGTGCTTTCTGCCCTTTTGTTTGTTTAAATTTTTCCTCATCTGTCCACTTGTTCTATCAATTATTGATGGAAGGGGATTAAAACTTCCACTATATTTGTGGATTTGTCTATCTGTCCCTGTAGTTCTTTAAGCTTTTCCTTCAAGTATTGTGAAGCCCTGTAATTAAGTGTATACATTTTGAGGATTGTTATATGCTATTGAGGAAAGGACCTGTATGTCATTATGAAATGACCTTCTTTATTCAGGATAATTTTCTTTGGCATAAAACTTACTTTGATATTGATTTATCCACTATATATTTCTTTTGTTAACATGACCAGGGTTTATGTATTTCCTTCGACTTTTAACCTATTAATGCTTTCATACTTCACATGGGTTTCTTTAGGAAGTATATAATTGAATCTTAATTTTTTATGCAAGATGACAGTATCTGCCCTTTAGTTGGAAGCCTTGAGCTCATTTACATTCAGCGTGATCATTTATAGGGTTGAATGTAAACCTTCCTTCTTGAAGCGATGTGTACCACTTTCATGTACTAGAAAAGATCACACACAATATCATGGCATTTCTGTCCTTCCAGCCTTCGATTATTGTTACTGTAAATTTTACTTCTGCATGTTATAAATACCACAATACATTGCTGTTATCATCGCTTTTAAAAGTTCTAAGAAAGAATCTTTATTTTTACACAGTTGTCACTGTCATTGCTCTCTCTTCCTTTGCAGAGACTGAAATTCCATAGTCTGTCCTCTCCCTTTACTTGAGCAATGTCTTTAGGTTTTCTTCTCTAACAAGTCCAATGCTGACGATTGTCTTCAGCTTTTGTTAAGTCTGATAAAGCCTTTAGTTCATCCTCCCTCCTTTTATTTCAACTAATTGTATTTTTCATGTCTGTAATTTACATCTGGTTCTTTTTAAATACCTTCTGATTTTTGCTTAGATTTTATATATATATACTTTTAATTTGTTGGTAGAATATAATTGCTTGCGGAAGAATTTTTATGTTTGGTGCTTTAAAATTCTTGTCTGATGATTCCCTCTCAGTGTTGGTGTCTGATGATCGTCTTTCCCTCCTTCCAGCTGTGGTTTCCAGGTTATTGCTGTAGCAAGCGACTGTTACATTGCATCCTGGACATTTTGGTGTCGTGTTAGAAGATTTAAATGGGATTCAGAGTCTCCTGTTTTCACAGGTAATCATGCTGCTTAGACCTTAGTGTGCAGATCCTGGCTTACTTTCCTGATCTGTAAATCTGGTCTTTGTCTGTGCTGCTACCCAGTGGTTTCTCTGAAAAACTCTGGATAGTATGTCACACTGTCACCTGGTTCCGCAGCATGCTTCTTTATTTAAAACCAATACCAAACAGTGTCCTGCTTGTAACACGTTTAAACCAGAAAAGTAAAAGTCCTCCTTCAATCTCATCTTCATAATCCACTCTCATCTCTTCCCACTATACCTATTGCCCTGCAACTTACTTTACCCTTAACAAAATACCTTGGAGGACATTTCCCATCTGCACCTGTATGTTTCTGCGCATTGTCTAAACAGCAGGCATAGGCCAGGCAGCTCTTTGACCATCCATTACAGTTCAGCACTTGGGGTGGCGGAGGGGGCATCTCCTAATGTTTGTAACTGCAACGCTGCAATGATTTTCTACTTCACAGCTCATTCTCAGCATAATACATTGAAGTGTGTATAGAGATAGATAGATTTACGCACGTGCCCCAGTTGGCCACTGGCCTTAAGATGCTACCCATCGTGGGAAGAGACGTCGTAACTAATAGTAGAAGAAATATCACACCTGATCATACAAAATGCGGCTGCATTGGTCAAAGCTCGACTTAGAGCACGGCATAACTGAGTAGGGAGCGCTTCGCTCGCCCCAGTGACCTCCCTCCCTCTCTCTCTCTCACTCTCTCTCTCTCTCTGTTTTCATGAATTTCCCGAGCTTCACCTTAGTTCTTTCACTGCATTCCCTCTTGCAGAAACCCCCTACCCACTCTCTTTCCTACACGCGGAGTTCCAGACTCCACCCATCCCGGCACAGCCCATGAAATCCTACTCTTTGTTTCATTTGTTTACAAGTTGTTTGGGGTTCCTAAGTTACATCTTCCTGCCCGTATTGAAGCAAGGGCATACATCACCCCTACCTGGATTCCTAATTATATGTAGGGCAGAGATTTGGGGCACCCAAGACTGGCTAGGTAAGATGATTTGGTTCAGCAGTTGCTTTGGGAACAGAACTATACTTTTTAAATGAAAACGTTGGAGAAAACATCTCGTATATGAGACAGGTACAGAACACGAGGAGTTTAGGGATTATCATAAGAATCTTGGTCAGTGTTGACACTAGTTATATCATAGAACTCCTACAAGACAAATTAACTGGCTAACTCTTTTTCGAGGTCTCCTCTGTATCACCCACGGAACCCTTGCCTTGGTAGAATTATCACACATGAAGGAAAGATTGTTGACCAGATTCTGCAAACCATAACATTCCTACTTCCTTACTTACAAACCATTACATTCCTTACTTACATCCCTCTCTCATCTACATAAAATTTCAGGCAATATGTAGGTATCAACATCTTGGTCAGATCTCACTTGAGCCTGATAGAGAAGAGCAACTTTTTACAGATATATCCTCGTTGTCGCTGGAAATAGGGGTTTATCACTTCTCACAATGCTACAAAAACTGCCATCAACAATTTTTTTGGATAATCTGAGTCTAATTATTTCCACTAGTCTGATAAATCCATTTTTCTTTCATATATGATAAAAATGTCAAAGGGAAAGCAAAGTAGGGCGAAAGCATGTGTATGATATTCAAATCATGTCACTGCAACGTTGTTGAAGTTTTTCCCTTTAGAAGTAATTACTTTGCAAAGAATGCCTCAAGGGCCCTGTATTTTCCCATCATAAAGCAAAACACAGATTTAATAAAAGGAGCCTGAAGACAGGCTTTTGGCACCATAATTAACTTTCAAATGGGTTGTTTGAATTTTTTGACTCATTAAACCCTTTTTAAGATTCAACCTATTCTGTAATCAACACTTCACAGTTTTCTTTTTCGTGTGTGACATGTATTGAAACAGTGTTGTTGTTTTTTCTTAATTCACACAGCATAAATAACACCATGATGTGTATTATAAATGTCGAGAATCTGGAAACTTGAGAATATGTCAGAGTGTAGAATTGACTCAAAGTGGATTGATGATTTCTTAGATGTGAATAGGAAATAAGTAAAAGAAATACTGTTAATTTTGTTGGGGGGGAAGTAACCAAAAACCAACAAGCTCATTCCAAGAGAGAGCCACGCCTGTGTTTTTACCCAAGACAAAAAACTGGACTTAGTAGATCTTATTCTGTGATAAAACAGTGTGGTTACTGAAGTTGAATTTTAACAGTTGCCCAACATATATTTTTAGCATCTGTTTTTCCCCTTTTTTGTCTTACTGACTATGGTAATTGTCGTTCTGTTTTTTAAAATCACTGTTATAATGAAATGATTTATATACCTAGCCAACTTGCCAATAATTAGAACAGGTACCTTTATATGCACTTCATGCAGTCAGAATCTACATTGTTCCCAGCCCCCAATCCATGGTTCCTACCTCCTGAAGTTCATATCTTTCTGTCACCCCCTCTCCTGATGTGTGGACTGAACTGGGGCCCTGATTCCAACCAGAAGATGACAGGAAAGGCGGGTAGGGGAAACGTAAACAGGGTAGCTCGCACGTGATTACACGTGAATGAGCAGGAGAGCTTTTCAAGCGTCAGATTTGCATGTTTGTTCTTCTGGAGTCTCATTGTTTTTTTGCCACCTTTGTAGAGGCAAGCTGCTATAACCCCGCATGTCAGGGAACCATGCAAGTGAGGGTGCATTTTCTTATGCAGTTTTCTCTCACGCAGTCTATGACTTGAACCATCTCACGTTGACGGACCTTAAAATAGATGACGCAGGAATTGGCAAAATTAATATGAAGACCTGGAAAAATTAAAGTCATATTTTTAGATTTAGCACACCTCTTTTTGTCATTGAAGATCAGTAATTTAAAAAAGGAGTAAAGACATCAATTTAGGCTTTGAAAGAAACAATGCGTTTGATTTAATGGGTATATATATATTGGGTTGGCCCAAAAGTTCGTTCGGGTTTTCTGTAACATCTTACGGAAAAACCCGAATGGTCTTTTTGGCCAACCCAATAGAAACTTATGCCCATCAATTAGAAAATACACGTCATTTCAAGTACACATAAAACAAATATTAGACTGTAGAGGATATACGTGTTTCAACTTGATTAGGACTTTCTGGGCAAAGTTTACTGGAACTTGTGTTATGGGAGAAGCTTTGGAAGTGAAGATATGACGCATATACAGTGACCATCGGGGAGAGATGTCCCTGCCTCAAAATACGTGTTCATATTTCAAAGGGGAATTGTGGCAGGGGTCTCCAAGACCACCCCTTGGTTGGATGATGCGCTGGGAAGATTCAGCATATATAGCCTAACTCATAGCTATGATTTATCACAGCAAAAGGATACAAAGCAAAATCAGCAAAGGGAGAAGACGTTCCTGAAGTCCAGAGAACACCAGGTGCAAGTTTCCTAGAGTCCGTTCCCAATGGCCATGCTTAATCCCTCCAGTATCAAATTTTGAGAGCACACACATGACTTTGTCCAACAGGGAAGCTCATTAGAAATCAGTGCCTGAGGTTTTTACTGGGGGCTGGTCACGTAAGTACCCTCTGCTTAGTATGTACCAAAATAGCAGACTCCCAGAAGGAAAGCTGGCTTTGAGCCCATGTTGTTGTACAGAGGATTTAGGCAAAGTGAGCCACCTTTATCAGTTAAGGGATGGTGGGAACCCACCTGAAACTCAAGTTCCCAGGTAGTAGCCAAGGACCAGCCTTGCCTGTAGAACTTTCTAAGGCCGGAAGTCTCAGAACTGCCGTGCTAACTCTTGTCTACACAGAGATAGAACACTGGGTTGTAAAAATTATCTCCAGTCTCACTCAGTGAGGTGTCTATTTATATTCTAATAGGTAAGAAACTGGGAACTTCTCTTCTTTTCTAAAAGGTTTTTTTTGTTTTTGTTTTTTTTTTAATATACATTAAGGAGATTAAGTTCTTTCCCTCCCCACTTCCTGCAATGATAAAACAATATACGTAATAAGGGAAGGATGTGGAAGGTAGCCCGTGTCATGAAGTACTCAGAGCTTCTTCACGGGGTTGAAAGAAGTCTTCCCATAGGGCTTGGTTATAGAATTATATCATTTAACCATCATTTACTCACCCATTCAGCAAAGACACCAAATCATCAGTAAGGAACAGAACAGAACACAGCACAGAACAGTGGGTACTGAATGCTGGATGTAAAGAAGGCACTTTTAAAAGTTTTCGAATCCCGAAATTCCTAAGCACCTTCTTTTTTTCTTCTTTCTTAACATATGTATGTATTTAAAAATATCCACCACTGCATTTTGACTTACTCAAATCATTAAACATAATATTTGTTGGTAGTATTTTTTTTTTTGGAATTAAAATAAATTGTTTTCATTGGGGTGTAGTTGCTAAGCACCTTTTGGAAAATTTTATATGGAAATGGTTTATACTGAGATTATGTGATTACATAAGATTATATATTCTTATGAATGCATGGTTACATATTCTTATGAATATGACTATATATTCTTATGAATATATGACTGAAATATTTTATATGGGATGTTTTATACTGAGATTATATGATTATATAAGATTATATAGGGACTTCCCTGGTGGCACACTGGTTAAGAATCCGCCCGCCAATGCAGGGGACACAGGTTCGAGCCCTGGTCTGGGAAGATCCCACATGCCGCGGAGCAACTAAGCCCGTGCGCCACAACTACTGAGCCTACGCTCTAGAGCCCGTGAGCCACAACTACTGAGTCCGCGTGCCACAACTACTGAAGCCCACGTGCCTAGAGCCCATGCTCCACAACAAGAGAAGCCACCGCAATGAGAAGCCCGCGCACCGCAACGAAGAGTAGCCCCTGCTCACCGCAACTAGAGAAAGCCCGCACGCAGCAACGAAGACCCAACACAGCCAAAAATAAATAAATGAATACAATTTTTAAAAAAGATTATATACTCTTATGAGTATATGATTACATATTCTTATGAACGTATGACTTATGATTATATAAGAACAGACTATATGACTAATATCAGGAATTCATGAATATTAATTAGAACTTCAGGACGATTGTATCCCATGGTAATTGCCAGTGTTTATTGTATACTTACTACATTCCACCCACCATTCTAAGTCCTTCGCTGGTAGAGCCTGTAATTCTCAAAGCAATCTGTGAAAGAGTTGCTTTTGCGATAAATCGGAATTTCCCGTTAAGGAGGTAGTTGCAGAATGAAGGGCAGGTCCGGCTCCCATGGAGAATTGGGGGTAAGATTGGAGCACGGACCTTTTCCCTATTCAGATCAAAAGGATGTGCACACAGAGCATGAAAGCAAATTTCCAAGACGGGCAAGTGATTCCACATCTGAGTGACGTAAATGAACCAGGGATGGTCGCGTTCAGCCAGACATGGTGTCTTGATGTGTTTGCTTTGAATAATGAGTGTGCTGAGGTCCTGATGCCCAGATATCAAGAATGGCTCTTCTGTCAGGGCTACGGATATCATAAACTGGGCTAGAAACACGCCCAGGAGGAGGGTGGGACATCAAGACTCCTGACCAGCATGTTACTTGTGGTCAGCACCCGTGCATTCATACCCATGATGAGTTAAATTTAGATATAGTATGATTCTCACTTTCAGTTGTGTAAAACTTTCACACATTGTAGGTGTTCCCTACCACGTGTAAATCCAAGGCAAGTTTTCAAAGGGACTTGTCAAATCTCATCCAAACCTCAATAACAGTAACACCCATAGACCTCAAAACAAAATCAAGTTCAACAACAACAAAAAAGCGAGAAGTCTCAAACCCAGTGGGGAATTCAGCACTTCAATTAACTCATCCTTCAGGATGCTGTAATATTGAAAGGTTGGCTCAGGGTGAGGCCAAAAAATGCAGTTTCTCTTTGACATCCATGTTTCCCCCAAACATGGTCTGATGATAAAACAGAATGAGGGTGAACGGGTATTAACCCCGGAACTTTGGATCCAGCTCTGAAGGAAAATGAATTCCATCTCGGCAGGGAGGATCACTTTCCATGGCCTTAGGTGCTGCCAGGTTTATCCATCAGTACTGTGCCCTCCTCCACCCCGCCCCCTCTCCCTTCAGGCACTGAGGAAAAGCAGAAGTTTGACATTCAGAGGCTCAGAACAAAGGCAGACTGTAAGAATGAAAAGATGCGTGGCCCGTGTGGAATAGTTATCACTGCATTTCTATATTAATTACAGCTCCAATCAGGATAGCCACGGGAGTCCCATACATTCCTCTTTGAACTTGTGGCCCCTGGAGTACCCTAAACGGCACCCTCTCTTGTGCCGAAGAGAAACGACCCTCCTTTGGAGTGGCAATCAATCAAGTGAATGAGACTTAGTCATTTCTATTAGTTATTTGGGGGAGGACTTCCATCTTGAAGCATGGAAATGAAGAAACCTGAAAACTGAATTAACTCAAAATGCTCACCCAAGGTGATCTGTTAACATAGCCCCTTTGAAAATCATCTCCTCAAGAGACTAAATAAAAATGTTGGAGCCTGACAATTGCCACGTTGAGATTATTTCAAGTCTGAATCATCAGGTCATGTAAAGGAGAGTTTGATTCTTTTCCAGGTTTATCACGTCTTATTGATACGGCTCATCTGAATGTGATCGCTTGTCTTTGCATCACGATTTTCACAACATTCTAATGTACACACACATGCGCTATGAGATATTGAAATACATATTTACTCCTTAAAGTATTGTGAATTCACACACCAAATTCCTTACTCTAGTTTGTAATATGTATTTTACTCCTTGGAGTGTAATCCAATGATCTTAAGATGCCGAACTGGAAAATGTGACTATATTTGCAGTGGACGCATGGTTAAAGTATACTGCAGTTGAATGTTTTGAAATTTTGATCCATAATTTGGGATAATATTTAACCATGCATTTCATTGATGCCTAGTTTTTATTAATATTTTGTTTAATATCTATGCCGTCTTCCATAATTGGTATCAAGCACTCTTTTGGATTTGAAATAAAATGTAGAAGTCTTTACCAATGTTAGCTGGCAGTTCCTTAATGTTTCATACCAGAAGTAAGTGTAGGGTGTACTAAATACCTTTATAACTAGGATTTGAGAGCGGAAAAAAATGTACTGTTCCGTGAATCCAGTGGGTTTGTTAGCATTGTGAAATACCAAGAATGTGGTATCAAATATAGCAGTGATATTTCTCATGAAATCAATGTTATTTTTCGATTTAACCCTGTGTTAAAGTATCTTTCAGGGAAACATCCTTTTTTGTTGTTGTTGTTTTTTAAGCATCCCCATTTTTCTGTTGAACCCAATATTGAAAGACAAATATTTCAAATTTGTATATTGCATACACTTTAGTTTTATAACACTGAATCATTTGAGTCGTAACATTTTGCTTTTAGACTTGGTGCTTTAGGGTGGCTAATTGGCAAACAAGAAGCAGTTGTAATAAAATTATGGATGTGTTACAAACACACTTTTGATACGTGTTTTACAAAGTCTAGTTGTAATCACGGTAAGACCCTGACCCTCACACATACCCTAAATAATGTGGTTTTTTAGGGCTCTTTTAGCAAAAGCTCTGGTTGCCTTAAGCTTCAGTATGTATGGCAGGAAGAGCCCCGTAAAATAGACTCTTTCTTGCATTGATTTGGTAACAGAAAGTCACAGATTTGCATCTGCTAATTAATTCAGGAACAAGTATAGCAATTCTGCGGTACATTTGGTGTCCCTTGAAACAGATATAAGGGACAAAACCACTGAAAAGCTATGGTGATGTTCTTGGATACACATAACCCTAAAAATTAAAATTAATCATTAGTTCCCCTTATTAATAAAAACAAACATGCAAGTAGTTACACATGGGGTTGTGTACACACATACACACACACAACATTAGGTATATAAACATCAAGGGTGAGGTATAGCCAACATTTTGTTATTAGAAGGGGTGTTTAAGTAAATTGATCCAAATCTATTCATTGTAGGAGACTTAAAGAAGTAGACTTAAAGCAGTCCTTTTATACCAGTCTTTGCATGAATGTTGCTCAGAACTGAAATCATCCTAACTTTAGGTAGATTCTTTCACCCCATAGTTGAGGAAGCTAATACCCTTTATTTTTCCACATTCGTATTTCTGATTTACACAGCATCCTAGCTTGCGCATCTTTTGTATTGGTGAACATCACTACTTGAGTTGATTTGTCACCATTTTGTTGTATCTGTAAAAATACTCAAGATAATACCTCTTTTTGTATCACTGTAAGTCTAGTTACACTCTGTCACTACACAAAGATATTATGTAATTATTGGCTATACTCCCCACACTGTGCATTTCATGTCACGGTGATGCATTTATTTTGCAAATGGAAGTTTGTACTTCTTTCCTGATTTTTTTTTGCACGTGCTACTCAAAAGCTTTAGGAGTAAAGGCAACAACATCCTAATTAATCTGTCACAGGACCTAAAGAGAAAAAAGAAAGCGATCGCAAACAAGTAGGAAAGATCAAGGAAAACAACAGTCATCAGGCATGTGTGTCATGATTTTGATTCTTGGACCTTCTAGCGTCTATATCATGTTGTTCACTTGGTTTCTTGGTAAATAACCTGACTACAGTCCACAAAAATTCAGAAACCCCTGAGGACATAAACTTGTAAAGCAACACTAATCCCCGTGTGATTTTTTTTACTCCAATTACCTTGAATTGACGCTAAGACCATACTTTAGAGTTTGTCTGCATTGGAGAAATCTTTAAGCGCTGATATTTGCAAAGTGTTTAAAATACAAATGAATGCGCACTTTCAAATGGAGATTTGCATTTTCATCACGACATGCAATTCTTATCATCCCCTGATTATGCAGTGTGACTTCACAACATAGCCTTTGCCGAAGCTCTTCCGTTTCCGGAAACATTCTTCCTCTTCTTCTTTTTTTTTTTTAATTGAAGTATAGTTGATTTACAATGTTTTCCTGATTTCTTCTGTACAGCAAAGTGACTCATTTATACACATATATACATTCTTTTTTATATTCTTTTCCATTACGGTTTATCCCAGGAGACGGGATAGAGTTCCCTGTGCTATACAGTAGGACCTTGTTGTCTATCCATTCTAAATGTAATAGTTTGCGTCTACTAACCCCAAACTCCCACTCCATCCCTCTCCCCTCCCCCTTGGCGACCACAAGCCTGTTCTCTATGTCTGTGAGTCTGTTTCTGTTTCATAGATAGATCGTTTCTGCCGTATTTTAGATGCCACATATAAGTGACATCATATGATATTTGTCTTTCTCTGTCTGACTTACTTCACGTAGTATGATCATCTCTAGGTCCATCCATGTTGCTGCAAATGGCATTACTTCATTCTTTTTTATGGCTGAGAAGTATCCCATTGTGTATATGTACCACATCTTTCTCCATTCGTCTGTCGATGGACACCTAGGTTGCTTCCACTTCCTGACTATTCTTCCTCTTCTCGACTCTAAAGTTAATTTCGACTTTGCCCTGTGGGATCTAGCCTCTATCTTTCACTTCCTTAATGATGCTGTTCCAAGTCCCTTGGTCAACTGACTCCTTCTTCCAAGCACATAGCAAAGTGCACATTTGGAAACAGGACAGGTGGTGTTCAGTTTCAGGGGGGGCATAGGTGCCCTCCTCAAGGCTTGATGATCTTCTAAATCACAATTGTGTCTTACTCATGTCCCTGTGTCTTCTTTTAACCCAAACACGGGTGCAAAGCTTACCTTGTTAATCACTTTTGACTTGTGTGTTCATGTTCTATTGATACAAGATGACCCCCTCATGTTCTTTACTATTCCAGTAAGGAAGGAGTGGCATCTAACGAGATTAGGAAAGGAGATTAAGAAAATTAGGACTGTCTCCTTCCCAGTGTGTCCAATTCCGTATAGAAACTTAAATATAAAGTAATGTCTCCCTACCCATATCATCCTTAATGTGAACACTGCTTGGCTGTAATTTGAACCAAGTTTAAGAAATATGCATGCATTGTTTCCAAGAGCCTTTTTTTTTTTTTTCCTGTCGTTGATTTGATTATCTGGACCCATTTATTTTTGGTGTATTCCTTGGAAAGCAGACCACAAGAAGAAGAACACGAAAATGAAGGAGGGGCCTAAATTTCAAACAAATAAAAACAATGGCAGCTTTCATCATGCCAAGTCAGGAGCCCTGTTCATGGAAAAAGTCAGTTGAGTTCCTCTCTGTAGACCTGAAGCATCATAGACCAAATCTCAGCATATATTTAATTATGTTCACTTGGAAAAAAAATAACAAAGTAGGAAATTAAAGAAAAAAATACTATTATTCTCAAGTTAGACGTATCAACATATGTAAACATTATTTTATCAGGAAAAAAAAAAAATCCCCCTGTTGCAACAATTGCTTGTCAGGGACCTGGGGCAAATGCTTCCTTGGTGTTGATTCCAAGGAACAGAGATAAGCCAGAGGGTCATATCTACCTGAAGAGGTGAGGGGGCTGGAAATTGAGACCGCTGCCATTCTCAGCTGCCTTGAAAAGGTCAGACAAACAAAACAAAATGAAATGAAGATAAACAGGCAAAATGGAAACTCTGGGCCACCTCCACACATGCTGGGAGGTTTAATCCTGTTTGGACACAGGAAAAAGGAGGAAATCTCACAAGCTAAGGGCAGCAAGTGGTGTGGCAATATTGACACAGCAAAAATGTAGCATAGTTGAACGCAGGAAAGAGAGAAGCAACCACATCCTTGATGGACAAGCGGATTTACTCATGTTTCCTTTGGGTCCTGAAAGTTCTGCCTTACTTGCAAATTTTTAAATGAACAAAAGCAGGCTTAGCCAACCAAATCAGGGAGTAGCCGCTCACGTTCACAGGTGGTGTCTCTTACAATCTGGTTCTTTTTCAGAATGAGTTTTATTAGGCTGAGTGTAGGGAGGAGAGACAAATAGAAATATTTTAAAACCAGCCTTATACCACATAGCCTCAAGATTTTTACATTTATGTTTGTTCTCTATGAAACATATTTAGCACATTCATTACTGGAAACTAAGTATTCGTTTATACCTAGAAACTCAGTATTATGTCTCATTGACATCTTGTTGAAATAACTACAGCAATAACAAAAATCAGCTCACGCTGTAGAAACATGATACATTCATTCCTAGTAACTAAATAGTCTGTCTAATTGACACTTTGCAGAAATGAAAACAGCTATACTGCAAGAAGCAGCTGATTATAGTATTTGGATCAAGGCTGATGTCTAAAACGTGCTTTAAATATACACTTTAAGCCTCAAATCACCAAAGAAAAGGGTTCAGCTTTCACCAAAAATTTGTTATTACTCCAGGGTTTCCTAGTATTGACCCTGTTGACACTTGGGACCAGATCATTCTCTGTGGAGGGCTGTCCTTTGCACTGTAGGATGGTAAGTAGCATCCTTTGCCTCCACCCATTAGATGCTGGGGGCAGTCCCCCCATCCCCTGTGGTGACGGTGAAAAACGTTCCCAGGCATTGTCAAACGACCTGGGCAGACAAGCAAGAGTGCAGTGCCCCCAGCTGAGAACCCACCCCATTCATCCAAGCACTCTTGTGTTTTAAAATAGTGCATTTTCAAAATCCATTTTTCACGTTTGGGCAGAATAGATTGAGTCAGAGCCCTTCTTTTCTCTTTGCCCCGGATGTATGTATTTCTCTCTTCAATCATACCTCCCTTCTTTTATCCCTCTCTCCACACACCCCTTCCTTCTTTCAACAAATATTTTTATGCCTCCTGCAAAGCAAAATCTGTGCAACTTCTGGGGATAAAACGGTGCCCAGAATACAGACTAGAATCTTAAGTATTCAGGAGAAAGTTCCGAAGATGTTAACATTAATAGTAAGCTACTGAACAAAATGTTTGCTTCAGGATCTACCAAAATAGGAACTTTTCCCTGTTCTCCCAGATGCAGTTTCATTTTTAGTAGCATCCAGTTTGAAACAGCACTTCAGTTAGCCTATGAAATGCATCGCCAATATTCACCAGATCTTGGCACTTCTCCACTCGATGGCTAAAGAAGGGTATTCTAAACTTTCAAATCACTCCAGACCCCAGACCTCAAGTGTCTGATATTTCATGAAAGTAGACAAAAGAAAATTGTCCTTCATGTGTGCCAACTAATTTAATATACCACGGGAGTGGTGTTCTTAGGCGTTATACCGCTGTTCTCTGGGAGGTCCTAGTGGGACCATGCTGGTATCTGACCGTAATTATCTTACTGCCTTTGAGACACTGAGGGGCAGTTTTGTACCTGCACTGTAGCAGACATGTAAACAAAAACAAAGATGCTTTTCAGGTGAGGTTTGTATACGTTACATCTTCTCCCTTCTGCACATACACTGTCTATCACCTTGTTTGGAGAAGGACAGTCACAGAGTCTCATCAGCTGCATATAACATGAAAATGGCTTAGGTGGTGCTCTCAGGAGCCTTGAGACCATTATTAGGAATTTTCCTCAGGATTTCCCCCAGTAAGAAACATTCCCCCAAATGGGAACCCAAGAGGACTGTAAAGGATGACCATAGAGAAGTGATCACAGGGGAGGGAACTTCAAAAACTTGACACCTTGAGTGGGATATGACGAATGAACCAGAATTAATAAACATCATTGTAAGATGTCTGTGTAGCCAGGAAGGGTCATGGTAAAAAGAAAACAGATGCGAGCACTTCTGAGGTGGGGAGAAAGTGGTCAGTTGTCAGGAGTTTGCTTTTACTGGAGTAAAGACCATGATGTGTACCAGACAGAAACAACCCCTCAAGATGTCCACATCCTCATCTCTAGAACCATGGTTACGCCGTATCACAGGGCAAAGGAGAAACACGGTTGCAGGTGGAATTAGGGTTGATGATCAGCTGACTTGAGATGGAAAGATTACCCTGGATTATCCAGGGAATAGAATGTAATCCCAGGCATCCTGAAGAACAGAACATGAAAGCTGAAGGGGAGCACACACCCAGGAATGGGGGTGGCTTCTAGATGCTGCAAAAGCCAGGAAAACATATTCTCTTGTAGTAACTCCAGAAAGCAATCTATTTGAGTTCTAGCAAATCCCTGCTTTTGGGCCCAGTGAGGCCTGTGTCAGATGGCCAAACTGCATCACTCTAAGATAATACATTGGTGTTAAGACACCAAGACCGTGGTGACTTGTTATAGCAGCAAGTAGGAAATTAATCCAAGAGTCTAGAAAATTGTGGTTGGAAACATGTAGGGTTCGATAAACCCCGTGTTCAATCGTGTGGATTATTTTCTTAGGGAAACCAGGCAACATAGAAGAGTTTTGAACAGTTGATCATGTTTAATTCTTTATGAGAGAGTCTGGAGGTGGGAAAACCAATAACAAGATGATCTCAGGAATCCTCAAAAATAATGATGGCGGCCTTGACTAAGAGGTACCTCGTGATGGGACTGAAAGGGTAAACTTGAGAGAGATTCATAAAGGAAGCTGACAGGACACTGTAAAAAATTGGAGGATGCATTCACTTCCCGAGGATTTAGGAGGTAATCTTTTTTCATTGTTCCCTGAGTGGGGACTCATTAAAGGTGACACATTACCTGTGGAAGAAGAAAAGTTGAATGCAGACACGTGGACGGATTTGGAGCTGACTTTGGTTTATCAGATGGTGATGGATGTCTGCTGGGCAGGTGGGCACATAGATTGAAATTTTAAAAAGAAAGATGTATTGGAGACCCAGGTAGGGCTGAACTTCAGCATAGAGATGCCCATGGAAACCATGGAGGGAAAGAACTTCCCCTAGAGAAACATAAACCTGATACATAAGATAGAGCAATGGAAGATTGAACGTCAACATCTACTGATGTTGTGGGCAGAGGCAGAGGAGGATGGGGACATAAGGATACAGAATTCCGAAGAATCCAGAAGGACGGACAGGAGGAGATGAGCGTGATGGCTGCATAGGCAGAGGAGGACGGAGACATAAGGATACAGAATTCCGAAGAATCCAGAAGGACGGACAGGAGGAGATGAGCGTGATGGCTGCATAGGCAGAGGAGGATGGGGACATAAGGATACAGAATTCCGAAGAATCGAGAAGGACGGAGAGGAGGAGATGAGCGTGATGGCTGCATAGGCAGAGGAGGATGGAGACATACGGATACAGAATTCCGAAGAATCGAGAAGGACGGAGAGGAGGAGATGAGCGTGATGGCTGCAGAGACAGAGGAGGATGGAGACATGAGGATACAGAATTGCGAAGAATCGAGAAGGACGGACAGGAGGATATGATAGTGATCGCTGCAGAGGCATCTCGGTGATTCAAGAATCCAGAGATTGTCAAAGGTAGAACATGCTATAGAAAGCTCAAGAAATGAAATGATGGAATGTTTCTCTGTAGATGGTAAAATTGATAAGTCGTCCGTGACCCATTTTAGAAGAGATTCGGTGGTGTGCTTTCAGAGCAGTCAGCATCGTAGCCGAGGGAAAACACAGTGATGGAGCCGCACATCAGCCCTGCTCAATCATCTTGGTCTTGACCCTTGGTTTGCGTAGTGTATTAGCAAGGAATACACATCACCTAGACTGAAAATACTTTCTCAGAACAACTAGAAACTGTGCAAGTAAAATGCTCTCTTGTACGGCAAGTAATCAGAAGAGTGCAGCATCAAAGGACATTCCTCAAGATAATGTTTATATAGGTGTCACCTTTTTATGGACCGTCGACAATTGACTATAGTTCCATTTGAGAATATATATTGTGCTTGATTACTTCACCTGCAAAAATCATGGTGATTATTAATCATGGAATGATTAGGCACTCAGCTCCAAGCATATACAATACAAAATAAATCATCCTGCATCTATTAGTGAAGTGATTTACATACTTCTGGTGTCTAACTTTATTAGGGCTCAAACACTCAAAAGATTCCAATGTGCTGTATCTAATCATTTGATCACTTGTTCTGGTTTGAACCTAATTTCCTAACAGATGACTATATTTCCCACTGGGAAATTGTGGAATTTGTTATTTTCTTTTGCAAAAAAAAAAAAAAAAGCCACAAATATTGTATCTAATGTGTTTGTTGTTTTCTCAAGACTATGAGGAAAGTTTCCCTCCTGATGTGTCTTCTTCACTCTCATCCTGTGTGTGTATATATGTGTATCTTGCTCTGTCACCAAGTAAATTTATGTATATATGTGTAAACTACTTTTTTTGCAGATTTTATTGAGGTATAATTGACAGTATATTAGTTTCAGGTGTACAACGTAATGAGTCTATATTTTTCAAAACGATCACCACAGTAAGTCTAGTTAACATCCATCCGCATACATAGTTACACATTATTTTCTTGTGATGAGGACTTTTAAGAACTCCTCTCTTAGCAGCTTTCAAATATGCTAACAGTATTATTAACTATAGTTGCCATGCTGTACATTACATCCCCATGACTTATTTATTTTATAACTAGAAATTTGGACCTTTTGACCCCCTTCAACCAATTCATCCACCCCCCAGACCCCACCTCTGGCAACCACTAATCTGTTCTCTGTATCTATGAGGTGTTATTTTTACCCTTATCATTATTTTTTAATTTAATTTTTATTTTATATTGGAGTAGAGTTGATTTACAATGTTGTGTTAGTTTCAGATATACAGCAAAGTGATTCAGTTATACATATACATATATCTATTCTTTTTCAGATTCTTTTCCCATATAGGTTACTACAGAATATTGAGGAGAGTTCCCTGTGCTATACAGGAGGTCCTTGTTGATTATCTATTTTGTATATAGTAGTGTGTATCTGTTAATCCCAAACTCCTAATTTATCCCTCCCACCTTTCCCCTTTGGTAACAAGTTTGTTTTCTATGTCTGTGAGTCTATTTCTCTTTTGTAAATAAGTTCATTTGTATCATTTTTTTAGATTACACCTATAAGTGATATCATATGATATTTGTCTTTCTCTGTCTGACTTACTTTACTTAGTATGATGATCTCTAGGTCCATCCGTGTTGCTGCAAATGACATTATTTCATTCTTTTTTATGGCTGAGTAATATTCCATTGTATGTATGTACCACATCTTCTGTATCCATTCATCTGTTGATGGATATTTCAGTTGCTTCCATACCTTGGCTATTGTAAATAGTGCTGCCGTGAACATTGGGGTGCATGTGTCTTTTTGAATTAGCTTTTTCTCTAGATATATGCCCAGGAGTGGGATTGCTGGGTCATATGGTAGCTCTCTTTTCAGTTTTTGAAGGAACTTCCATACTGTTCTCCAGAGTGGCTGCAGCAATGTACCTTCCCACCAGCAGTGTAGGAGGGTTTCCTTTTCTCCGCACCCTCTCCAGCATTTATTGTTTGTAGACTTAATGATGATGGCCATTCTGACAGGTACGCGGTGTTATCTAATTGTGGTTTGATTTACATTTCCCTGATGATTAGTGATGTTGAATATCTTTTCATGTACCTGTAGGCCATCTGTATATCTTCTTAGGAAAAAGGTCAATTCAGATCCTCTGCCCATTTTTTAATTGGATTGTTTGGGTTTTGCTATTGAGTTGTATGAGTTCTTTATATGTTTTGGGTATTATCCCATTATGAAATGTTTGATTTGCATATATTTTCTGCCATTCAGTAGGTTACCCTTTCATTTTGTTGATTGTGCCCTTTACTGTGCAGAAAATTTTTAGTTTGATGTAGTCCCAATTATTTATTTTTTGCTTTTGTTTCCTTTGCTTTTGGAGTCAGATCCAGAAGAATTGTCACCAAGTCCGATGTCAAGGAGCTTCCCATGTATGTCTTCCTCTCGGAGTTTTATGGTTTCAGGTCTTTAATCCGTTTGAGTTAATGTCTGTGTATGTTGTAAGATAGGGGTCCAGTTTCATTCTTTTGCATGTGGCTGACCAGTTTTCTCAACACTGATTATGGAATAGAGGGTCCCTTCCTTATTGTATATTCTTGACCCCTTTGTCATAAATTAATTGACCATATACGGGTGGATTTAAAGCACTTTATATGCATAAAAGATATTTCTTCTTTTAAAATTTAATTTTCATTGATTTTTACATCTGTATACCTCTGCACTAAACACACTTGCAAGACGGCATATCTATCTCTGAAAAGGAGCACCACTAAATTTTGAATGTGCAATAGAAATTTACACCACATGTAAATCCACACTTCTGAGAATTGTATTCCACAATTCCAAATAGGTCCATTTTGCAGTTTCTACTTTCAAAACCCGGCATAGTGGAATTCACCTAAAATGGTACTAAATTATTGATGTGGGTTGTTTTTCGTTTTTGTTTTTGTTTTGGCATGCTTGTCTTAAGTGGCTCAGAATGGACCAAAAACTTCTCTGAGGGCAGTTTGGCCCCTGATCTCAGATTCCTTCAGCACAGCACACAGTGGAAGTCTCTGGACCAGTGCAGCCTGCTCACAGTAATTGACTGACTAATGGAAAAGCACTGACCCTCTGGAGTTCCTCTTTTCTGCAAACGCGTCTTTCTCTCTTCTGCCAAGATATTTGTCTTCATCCACTTTCTCCTAGAGTCAACAGAGCCAGCATAAGCAGAATATAAATGCACACTCATTTCAGAAAGAACTCTCTGTTCATAACAAGCAAAATATACACCATTTTCTTTAGCTGAGAGCGGGACCGAATCTCCAGACATCCATGGGTCTTGTGTTACAGTGAAAAGGTAGAAGTAGATGGCTTCAGATTTGACCTTCCACTCTGGAATCCCCACTATTTTATGTTCATCACACAGGTATCTGCAGAGCAACCACTGTATGCCGGCTACATGTTCAGACCAAAGTTACACAGGTGGAAGGACTTCGTCTACATGCGTATATTCTGATACTTTAATTTCTGGCAACAGAAAGATTCCAAATGCACAAGAGCCTTGGCAGCCCAAATTCACTCTCTCTGCCTTGTTCAAATATGTGCTAGCATTTAGGTTAAAATAGTTAAGTCCTTAGCTATTATTGTCATCAGATTCCTGGGGTGCTAGCTGGTGTCCGTAATCCACTTTTATCATGAGTTTCATATGGATCATATGCAAAATATAATTATGCTCCATATATTTAAAGAAATGAAAGAATGAGGACATGAAAATATTTGGGTATTTCAAAAGTTACCCTGCTTTGGTTACGACAAAGGATGGAAAACTAGAAAGTGAGGTTACAGAATATGGAGAATAGAATGAAAAGATCTAAAATATACCTTACCTATTGAAGGAGATAAAGTGAGAAACAACGGGGAGGGGGATGAAGTTATCTTTGAAAAGATGTCACCTGAGAATTTTGCCAGATTGATTAAGGACACCAATTTTTAGTTTAAAAACCTGAACAAATGCAACCATGGTAAGTACAAACTAACTGAGATCTAGAAACCACAGATTTTAAATTCAGAATACCAAGGCAAAGAAAAGATCTAAAAAGTAGGAAAAGATTAAGAAAAAAAACCCATAGGAATAACGATTAGTACGTCAGATTTCTGAGCAGTAATGTCAACCTAGATTTCTAAATTTGGAAAATATATCCTTCAATAACAAGGACAAAATAAAGACATTTTAAGTCAAAGAGATAGCCTTAGAATTTACGTTAACGATGACAGCAAGGTCTCAATGAGGCTTTTGCTATTATTTTAATAACAGTGGCAAATCTCAAGAGGAAGGAGCATAATCTTAGATTAAAGGGCTGAGACACAAGGAAAAATGAAGACTGTTGAAAGTGGTAAAATGTGGAGCTACATTGAAACAAACGCTGTCTTTATGAGTTGAAAATAAGAATGTCTTACGGAAATGAAAGTACAAGATCTACCTAAATGTATACGACAGCACCAGCTTATACGTTGGAAAGAGAATGTCTGTACTTTACAATTCTAAGATCCTTGTGATGTCCAGCAAAAGGGGAAGTCTGTTGTTTACATTCAGACCTCAATTAAAGCATGTTTGGCTGAAAAAAAAGCTATAGGATCATCTGTGATACAGAACAGATAACAGAGAGGAAAAATGGGAAAAGAAAAAATAATCCAAAAATCAGACAGCAAAATAGACCACATGGAAAGAATAGAAATAGAAAATAAGTATTTAGAAATAACAGAAAAATATAGGATATATTTTGCTTAGCATGAACCCTCCACTCTTGAAAACAAGGCAATTTCTCTGAAACGCTCACGGGGAGCCTGCATAGGCAATGAAGGAAAAGGTGCAGGGGTCATGGAATTGAGAAGACAGTTTGCCGTGAGTTGACCACATGGCCATGGGTATGGCTTGAAGATGGCAGGTGGTCCCAGACCTGATGGTCTCCGTGAAACTTGCAGAGATGTGAATGCTAAGGAAACAGGGCTTCTGTATTGCTTTGTATTTGTGATTGTGGTTTTCTCTGCATCAGTAAGAAAGAGGGAGAGCAGGGGTTGTAAGATACATTGGAGAACAACGGAAGACCTATTTGAAAAAGGAACGTGTGCAGGGAAATCTGCTCCTCATGGGAGAACAGTTCCCTGAGCATAGCACAGGGGCTTGTGAAAGAAGACAAGATGGGAGGGAAGGGTTTGGGGTAGGAGATTAGAACCCAGACAATATGGAAATAAACATGCAGAAGGTCCTTAGTGTGTGATGCCAACACAAATGAGAATAAAGATAAGATACTGTATCCACTAGAGTTTCTCCACTCAAGACACAACTTGATGATATGGCATCAACTTTCATGTCTTTTTTCTAGCTTCAACATGGCAGACTTTTAAATAGCTTGATGACCCAGCTAGATGAAATAACCAATTGTTTAATATCGTGAAAACAATAAAAAGGTCAATGCAGTTTAAAATTAGACTTTCTTCCACTAAGTTAAGCTTCAGTGCTGTGAATTAAGTAAATGTGCTGTTTTTTAATCAGATAAACTAGTCATAGGACATGTTTTGCTTCATGATACTGCTGGCACCCCAAGTTTCCAACAATGTGTAGGATATTTTGAGGGTCACTGTGTCCTGAGGGGCAGCTGAATTCCTCACCTGCGAGTATCGGTTGACCTGGAAGGGTTAATCCACATTTGGATCTCTGACTTAGTAGATGGTTTAGCTCACTACAGGCATCTTATTTTATTTTTTATTTATTTTATTTTATTTTATTTTATTTTAGTTATTTTTTTGGCTGCCTCAGGTCTTAGTTATGGCATGTGGGGTCTTTGTTGCGGCATGCGGGATCTTTCTTCGCGGCACAGGCTCTTCATTGCGGTGCACGGGCTTCTTTCTAGTTGTGGCGCGTGGGCTCTGTAATTTGTGGGAGGCGGGCTCTCTAGTTGAGGCGTGCGATCTCAGTAGTTGTGGCACGTGGACTTAGTTGCCCTGTGGCATGTGGGATCTTAGTTCCCCGACCAGGGAACGAACCCACGACCCCTGCATTGGAAGGCGGATTCTTTACCACTGGACCACCAGGGAAGTCCCCAGGCATCTTATTTTAGCAAGGCTCTTGAAATTCCCTTTATGAAAACACACGGACAGCATCATTATGAAGCAGGCAGTCATCCCATGCGTCCTATGGGAGTTTCAATGTCCCGCCCATCACATTTCTCCTGGCTGTACGTTGCATTTAAGGCAAAAGGAAATGGAAAGATCATCTACGCCATGCTGAGGTGTCCTTTGTGGAACTGGCCACTTTGCTCTGTGATGTTTGCCACCCTGATAAGTCAATACATACTCTGCAGCTCACCTGCAAAAACCGGACACACACCTCAGCCTTCAGTAGAAAAATTCAGGGATACTGTCCAACAGTCCCTCACAGGACTGGAGCTGCAGCATTTAGGGACTTAGTGAATTAAATAATGGCGGTGAAATGCCAGTTTTCTACCCAAAGACTTCATCTCGCAAGACCGCTTTAGCAATATCCTCTGAAGGTGATTTCAGACGGTTTAAATTTTAGACAGATACACTCTTAGTAGCAAGACATTGCTAATTTACTTCACAGTTCTGATACCTTGATGATATCAGTTTACCTTTTTGAGTGTCATTTATGTTGGCAGTCATACCTTCCAATACTTTTATTGGTAAAATTTGATATTATTGTGTCTAATTATTTTACATGTGTTTTTTACCTGGTTCCTCTGGGGTAGAGACTAATGGAGTTTTATGTCTTGTCTATTATAAGCTTTAGGTTTTTTTTTCTTGTTGAACTCACTAAAGTGATGAGTATCTAACTGTAATTAGTTGGTTTATGCTTTATTAAATGATTTTGAAAAGTCAGGAATGAATACAAAACTCCTGCTTTTATGTGATGTGTATGTGTGTGTATGTTTTTGTAGCAGTAGCAGTAGTAGTAAAAAGGGTGATTTCAGGGTATTCAAATCTCTCTAACCCAGTAGACTGGGCTAAAATGCAATTCAATTAAAGTTGATAGATTATTACAGTCAAAAACAATGATTTCCCAATATTCCCATGTCTAGTTCTTGCCTCTCCTTTTAATTATCAATATTAAATATTTGAGAAAGCGTTCATTGAGTATTTACAGTCTATGAAGCATTATGGAAATACAACAACAAAAATAAGACAGCTCCTGAATCTAAAACGTAAAAATATGAGAATAAAGACAATACATGAACCATCTAGAAAGAAAAAAGCATGTAGCAATCAAAACAAACGATATTTTAAGTAAGAGTGTTTAGAGCTGAATAGGATTATTGGATGACAGTCTTTTCTTAGAGATCCAATGTAACCACATCTTTTAAAACATTGTAGCTACAAGAGAGAACAGAAATCAAGATGTCCTTTCCCACAGAATTGGAAATCATCTTAGAGACTAGCACACAGGCAACAAAACTCAATTGCAAACGTATCGCTCTTTCATTCCTCAGAGTCTAATGCAGTAATTGCACAATTCTTTTGATATTTCTCCAACGCTTACTAATAGCAAAAAATCTATTACAATGTTGATGTCTAGTTCTTATGAAGTAATTATTGCCCCAAATATTTCGTATGTGTATGCCTGACTTAAGTATTGAAATTGAACTACCCTTGATAGAATCTGGCTTAAATGTTTATAGACTTCATAGCGTCAGGCTATGTGCATTGCACATATTGGGACCTTATTGAACTTTTAAAGATATTTTTAATCAGAAATAAGATCTATGCCCTAAGTCATATAATAATTACATATAATAATTACAATAACCTGTAAGAAGTTTCCTTTAATTTTCTACTAAGTAGTACTTAACTCATGTTTATTTTTAAGAAAGACAAAAGAAAGGACAAGTGAAGATTTGGGTTAGAAGAGAAACACAAAAGTGAATTTAGCTTCAGAGAGGAATAACCACATCCAAAGAGGGGTGCCCACAATTTGTTAATGGCAGTGTGTGTGGGTGTGTGGGTGGGGGGGTTTATAGGTACACGTCTGTGTGTGTCTGTGTGTGTCTGTGTGTGTGTGAGAGAGAGTATGAAGGTGAAGGCAGCAAGTTGAGCCGGGGTACTTCCTGGGGATGAATATCTACAATTACATCGCCTCTGCGGGGTGAATGTGTGCTGTGGAGCTAAGCATGAAACACGGTTCCTCTTTTGTTCCAGTTGGGAAGAGCATCCTTGCATATGGGGATAGTGGGCGTCTGTGATCACAGCCCACATGAGGGCAGCAGACCCCCTTTCCAGTTATTCTCTCAAATCATAAACGTGCGAGTGTGGTATCTATTTTCGAGAAAGAAAATATGTCCAAAGTTTCATTCCAAGACTCTTTAGAAAGAATGCCAATAAACGTTCAGCACAGGCAATGCTTAAAGAACCGACACACTCAAATTTTAAATCTAGTATTAGCAGACGAGTAGATGTGCGCTTTTCTGCACATTTTAAGAATTGTTGGGTGCAGTTTCGAAAACGTAATTCAATTCATTGTAGGAGTTTCTAATTTATAGCTAAAGAGAATGATGCACAGTCTAAGACTGTAGAATTTTATCTCATTTACATAAGAAAATTTCTGAAAATACTGATATTTTAAGTTTAAAAAAAATATTGACCTTTGAAGTACTGATAGTCTTGAGAGAATTTGTATGTTATAAAAAAAAATTTTCCCAAGCATATCTTTCTAAATCCAAATGACATCCATGGTAATGTTCTACATATATATATATTTTTTTTTTTTTTCTTGGTTCTTCCTCCTAAAGTCTGCCATACAATGTATATAAATTTAATACTTTTTAAGTCATCTTAACTTGTTGCCCAGTTGAAAAATTCAGATGCTGATGGTTCCTTTTCATTACCTGCAAAAATCACTATGCTGTCTGTCACCTATGTTATTTGTCAGCTGATGACCCATGGACACATTGACATGAATGTGATAGTATTTCGATCTTAGCTCTGTCAATGATTTCTTGTATCAAATCTGTATCTGTCTGGAGTTGCGTTTGCCCACCCGTGCAGTGGTCAACTAGTCAACATTTAATGCAGTTTGCTCTTTCTCTTTTTTTTTTTTTCATATTTACAAATCCAGTAGATCTCTACCAATCAGAGAAGCAGCAGGATAGGCAAGACCTTAATTTACAGTGACTCTTTTCCATTTGTTAATAACCATTTTAAAATTTGCTCAATGAATACGAATTTTTAAATGCAGATAGAATAGTTAACAGACATTCGTAAACATATGACCAAGTTGCCTTTAGCTTTTTATGGACATATAACCTAAATAATGAAAAGTTTGAAAACCAAGTGACCAACTGGACAGGTTAACATAAAGAGAACACACCCATGTAGTAACCTTCCAGGTCAGTAGGTAGAATTTTAACAGGACGGCAGAAATGTCTTTCACACGCCCCTGTCGTGACTACTCACTTCATCCTCTGCCCACGTAATTGCCTGCAATTAACTCTGCCTGTTCTCAGACCTTATAAAAATGGAGCAATAGTTTGCTTTGCTTTTTGTTGCTCCTTTTCTCGATATTTGTCAAGATTATTCATGCTGTTGTTCGCAGCTCTGCATGATTTGTTTCGTGGCTCTATAATACTTCATTGGCTTCATGTCCTACAATGTACTGATTCATTCTATTAATATAATCACTAGATATTTGGGTTGTTTCCAGTTTGGAGCAATTATAAATAGTGGTACTCTGGACTCAAATGCATGGCCTTTATCCCTGGTAACTTAATATTTTCAGTGCTATTTTACATGGTAAGTATAATGAGTTATTAAATTAGTTTTTCCTATTGTAGGTGGCAGAGACTGATGTTTGTGTACTACTCTACTCTCAGAACTTATAGTCTTTTCTGGGCAGGAGGTACACCCTCAAATATAATATTGAATACACGCAGGGTTATCTTTTTCTCTGATTCCTGAAGAATGTTGAGAAGTTAATCCCTTATGAAGTAAAAGAAGCCCCCTCAAAGCGTTAGTCTGGTAAAAACGTTCCTGTAAATTAATCAGGGACTGGTGTTCCTTTGGGGAGATAAATTATAAAAATAGGTGAATTTTTAAGCATTTACCAAAGTAGACAGAAGAGTATAATGAATATACTCACCGCTGACCTTCAGTTATTATCAATTTAGAACCAGCGTGTTTCAACTACCCTCCCCTCTCCTGTCACCACCCTGGAAAGTGTCATACATTGTAGCTAATTATTGAGGGCCATTAATGAGTAGAGTTTCAGGACTAAAGTGTCTTCTTGCCTGTGTTGGGCTGTTTCATTATTTATATGAATAGTCTGTGGGATGTAAAATGACACATTTTATTCCATTATGATTTT